>NC_057811.1:124518734-124805171 GCF_018294505.1 Triticum aestivum | reverse complement strand
GCGGGGAGGGGGCTCACCGGAGAGGTACCCCACTATCTATCTTAGGGTTCAGGATGGGGGCGGTGGTCGCCGGCGGTAGCGGGGCATTGGCGGGGCAGTGGCGTGGGGATCGCCGGAGAAAAAGCTCGGCACGGGGGGGGCCTAGAGGGATGGCCGGGGCGGCGGCGGACCGGCGGTGGGGAGTGTTTTCGGGGCAGGCGGGGCGGCACACCGCCGGCCGCGGGCGGCGGGGGTCTGCTGTTTGGCCGGTGGTGGCTGGCGGCTCAGGGGGGTGGAGGTTGAAGATGAACCGCAGGCCCTTGATTTCGTATCCAGCGGCTGCAAAATCGACTGACCAGAGATGGAAAAGTCAGTCGACCGACGTGTAGCCTCACCTTGCTAGTGCGTTCAGTTTCGACAGCAAAATTCAGTTTCGACAGTTAAGTTCAGTTTCGACAGTTAAGTTCAGAGATGAGCGGCTGATGTATTTTACATCTAGCACTTTGTGGTTATGTGTTTTACGTCATGTATTGGAGATGCTATTAGAATTCCACTCAGGTTAACGTTTTTCGTTGTCTCTCTTGTCCTGCTTCAGCCTCGGCGTCGTACAACTCACCGGAGCTGCTCCAACGACGAAACCCTCCATCACAGCGGAGCAGTACCTCGGGCTCCATCTCCAGACGCCTAAGATCTTCTTCCCCTCCTCCGACAGCAAAGTCAGCCGGAGCATCCTCACCGGCCAACCCAATCACGCTGAGATCGACATGGCTTTCCCAAAGAGGTTGTACACTTGTTGAATCTCTTTTTTACTCTACATGTTATATATATTGTCCACTGAGCACACGGATTTGTTCCTTTAGTGTCTCCTTGAAAGAAAAAACGTAGGAATTTTAATTTTCGCTTGTCCTCCTTTTCAAATTCCTATTCATGAAGCACAAGACTAAGAGATAGTAGCATAATAGCATTATAACCGTACATTTTCTTGTGGTTTGACTTAATCTCACCATGCTTCTTTGCATCCTGTGATCTTCCAATTGTTGTGAATCAAACACCCAGATTGGCAGAAATCCTGTGTTTTTAAATTCTCTGTTTTGCACATGCATTCCTATCCTATTCCTGTCTATTTCCTATCCCTGCATTGTTGGAATCCTCCAATTCAAACGAGCCCTTACAGAATTACTTCTCTTACAGATAGTTGTCAAAGAAAACCTTGCGTGGTTTGTCCCGCTCCTGCTGCGCCGTCGTCCACCCCAGCTCAGCTGCTCCAATGACAGAAGGGTCCAGCACAGCAGGGATCCGGCCTCCAGACTGTCTTTCGCCACCTCAGATCTTCTTCCCCGCCGCTGGCAGCCATGAAAACTGCATTACCATCATCAAGCGAGCAGATGACCTCGAGGACTACACGGGTCCGCAAGAGAGGTCGCACTCTTTCGTGTCTTCTTACGTTATGCATCGCTTAATATTACATGCTACTTTATCGTCCTGTTCACCGATTAGACTCTGAGTCAGCTCCAAACTAATGGTCAAACTTGAGTTTTTAAATGGTTGTGGGGTACATACTGGGGCCGCTATCAATAGTATCTATCTACTATCTGGTTAATCTCCGGTGTCTACTATGAGTTTCATGTTGGGTGGGAAACAAACAGTAAAGAAGCCATTATCTGTATTTTTTAACTGAAGCCATTATCTGCCTGCTATTATTGGTTTTGGGTCTATCCACAAGTTGCTACCATCACTCTGGATTTCTGCATGCACTCCTTACATAATCTCACTATGTTTTATTCCTATGCATGACAGTTATTGTAAACAATGGAACTGAACATGTAGAGCAAAAGAGACGCGCCTTGCGTGGCAATAAAATTTCATGCAGACGTCGCTCCATGGTAGGCCCAAAGGCAGCCCACCCTCCACGCATTTCGGATTGTAATCGAGAGGAAGATATCTGTTCTGAGGGGGATTCAGAAGGAGAAGGCAACTCTTATTTACCCCCTGAGGTCTTCGCTCTAACTTGGCATGCTGATGTTGGTTATATCATGCATATGGTGTCTTGCATTGCTTACTTTATACATCAAATATGTCATCTGCTTAGTTTAGACATCCTTTGTGCGAATGCCATCTATTTAATTTATTCATCGTTTATGTGAATTATGCAATGCCATCTTGTTTAGCCAGGCATCATATATGTGAATTTTGCAATGCCATCCTGCTTAGACAGTCATCTTATATGTAAATTATATCAGGCCATCCTTTTTTTGTTACATATTACATTTGTCAACAATGTTAGTACATTCAACTGCTCTTCGTGTGCATCAGCCATTTGACACGGTGATGGCAAATTCTGGAGTGAAAACAAGGTCTTCAGAGCAGACTATGCTATTTGACGAAGCGCATATCTCGCTGGTTACGGATAGCTCCTCAGAGGAGGATTCAGAGATAGATGACCAGTCCTATTCCCCCCCCCCCCGAGGTGTATGCTCTAACTTGGCAGGGTTATGTTGCTCATATTTTTCGTGCATATGGTGTCTCGCATTGCTATGTCATTTGATTAGTTTAGACATGCTTTGTGTGAATGCCACCTGTTCAGTGTCTAATTACCATATATGTGAATTATGCATTGCCATCTTATTGCAAGACATTATATATGTGAATTATACAATGCTATCTTGTTGCAAAGGCATTATATATGTGAATTATGCAATGCCATGCTGTTTAGCCAATCATCATGTATGTGAATTATATCATGGTATCATTTTTTTGTATTACGTGTTCCATTTGTCGACAACGTTTGTATATTCAACTACTCTTCCTATGCATCAACCATTTGAAGCGGTGATGGAAGTATCTGGAGTGAAAACAAGGTATTTAGAGCACACAATGCTACCTGCTGAAGCAGACATCTTGCTGGTTACAGAGAGCTCCTCAGAGGAGGATTCAGAGACTGATGACCAGTCCTATTTCCCCCCTGAGGTCTATGCTCAAACTTGGCAGGGTTATATTACCCATGTCATGCATGTTGTCTTGCATTGCTTCGTTTTTACATCATATATGGATTGCCATCCGCTTACTTTCTTACTATATAAATCATATATTTGAATTATATCATGCCATCATGTTTACATAGTACATACACATCATCTATCTGAATTATGGCATGGCAACCCATTTAATAAAGACATCATATAGTTATATCATCTCATCCTGTTTAGTGTTTACAGTCATCATATTTTGAATTATGGCATTCTATCCGTGAATGTATGTAAATTATGGCATGCCAACCTATTTAATAAACACATTATATAGTTATGTCATGTCATCCTGTTTACATAGTCTCATATTTTGAACTATGTCTTTCCATCTTTTTTAGTTAGCCATCACAATGTGAAATTGTGTCATGCTATCCTGTTTAGTTAGCCATCATATATGTGAAATTGTGTCATGCTATCCTGTTTGGTTAGACAACATAAATATGAATTATTTCATGCCCTCTTTTATTCCCCACTATCCATTGCACCTGTCTATCATACAATGTCTATACTTTCAATTAATTTTCTTGTTTATCAGCCATTTGAATTGGAGAGTGTGATGGCAGTATCTAAGGGAGTAACAACATAGTCTTCAGAAAAGATAGTGCTACCAGTTGATGTAGATAGAACCACGGTTGTACTTGCCCAAGGACCAGATCCACCACACATAACCCAGACTCTCGCAGATTGTACCCCTACCCAGTTGGACAGAGAACCAGCTACACCCCTTCTAACCCCAACCCCGGCAGATAGTAACCCAGTTCCAGTTGACACAGCACCGTCTCCACCACAGAGCACCCAAACACGAGCAGTTAGTAAGGGAACTGCAGTGCCCAAAGCACGAGGACCACCACTCCGAATCCCAACTCAATGCTTAAAGGAGAAGAAGATTTGTTCTCAGGTCAGGTTCTGTAGCGATGGTTCATACTCCTTTGCTCTTGCATTACTGTATTTACTCATACCAACTATTTTCAAATTTGAAGGACGGAATTGAAACTTCAATGGCGCAACAGGTATGTTTTAAACCTGTTTCTTTAACTGGTTTGCTGTTGTAACCTGCTCTATGTTGATTTCAGTTTCAATTGAATAAACAGTTATGTTCTCATGTCATGCACATTACAAGTGTTGTTATTGCTCTATAGTTACCCACACTTATATTCTGTCTATTCTGCTTTGTCTTGAACAAATATTATTTGAACTGTGTCTCTATCTTGATTTGGCAACAAAAACTAGAATGACATAGACCATAAAGTGACCATGGTACATAGATATATGTTTGTTTCATGCTGTTATCCTATCCACTTTACTACTGAACTCATTTACCAAAATGAGTTTCATATACAACATGGTAAACATGTGATGTGTCTGCTTGTTTCTCTTTTAGAATGCGGACAAAATATTGGAGAACAGTACCGCGTTATCCAATGGTAAAGGAAGTAATGCAGATAAGGTTCAAGATAGTGAGACATCCCTGTTGGTCTCCAAGAAAGCTGATAAAAACTATCTTGACGACAGTGAGGGAACCCAAAAGTCCTGTCTTGATGTAGTGTTCGAGTTACTGGCCACTACTACTGGCACAAGCTCTTCGAACTCGCTGCCTGAATCAGTTCATCTTCTTGAGTCTCAACTTCAAGTTGAAAGACATCGATCAGATGTGCTGCGACAGGAAGCTGAAGGACTGAGGAAGTCCCGGCAGAATTCAGATGCATATTTTTTGGTGCAACAACAAGCGCTGGAGGATTTAAGCGCCAAACAAGAGAAAGTTAATAAGCTTGCTAAGCATCTTGCCAGCATTATGGGTACCCAGGATATTGTTTCTTTAGATCTTCTGAAGTGGTTTCAGTTCTGGATTTGTTTTGCTGCGGCGTTTATTTGCGCTGGTCGCCAACTTTGACAACCAGTGTATATGATATGCTGCTTTGTTCCCTATATTTGCACTGGTGGCGAACTTTGATGCCCAGTGGATGTAATATGTGTAATAGTCGTGATAGCCTAGCGTTATTTGCTTGCTTATTTATTTCCTTGTTCTCTTGTTTATTTGTTTGCTTGTAGTCATTGCAGTTCTTTTTCCGCGGTTAGCTAGTGGCTGCAATAACCTATTTTTTAAAACTGGGCCACAATAACCATTGGCTAATATTTACTGTAGTGACACTGGCCTCCTACTGGCCGTAGAAACAGTGGGCCTTCTACGGGCCGTATAAACAATGGGCCTTCTACGGGCCGTAGAAACAATGGGCCTTCTGCGGGCCGTATCATCTATGGGCCTTATACGGGCCGTATGATCGATTGGCCAAACATGGGCCAAACAGACCGCATTATGGCCGTAAACGGGCTAGAGTTGGAATCGTCCGTTCATGGGCCGACCATAACGGGCCATCATTAATAGGCCGTATTTGATGACGCTATGAAAACGGCCCAACGTATTAACGGACCACGAACGGGCCGACTGTAACCAAGGGCTGAATTTGGCCCACAAGCAGAAAATTACAGTAATGGGCTGTAAGTAAACGCATGCTGGAAATGAGCCCAAGAACAAATGGGCTCTGAGAAGGCCGAAAGATAACATGGGCTGGAAACGGCACAACGGAATAACGGGCCGTTAATGGGTATAAAGTGATACACTGTTCATTACGGGCCAGTTTCACCACGGGTCGTTAATGGGTGTAAAGTGATACACTGTTCATTACGGGCCAGTTTCACCACGGGCCGTTAATAGGCCAAGAGTTACATAGGGCCTCATATGGGCCGAAAGACGTCATGGGCCATACATGGGCCAGAAGTGAAAATGGGCTGGAATCATATTGGATGGCCCAGATGACGCTACTGGGCCTAATTCGGATAGGGCATAACGGGCCTTGGGTTAGCGGGCTGTAAATGGGCTATATGCGAACAGGCCGTTAACATGCTTTCCATGGGCCGGCCCGCCACCTTTTGACCAAGTCAAATGGGCCGGCCTTTTCACAGGAATGGGCCTCTGTTGGGCCGTGCCACGTGTCAACGTATCATAGGCGCCTTCTGTCCAATGAGTCGATGACATCTGTCCCAACGATGAGCCGACACGTGTTTCCTCTAGCCAATGATGATTTTACACGTGGAAAATCCCCATTGGTCGGGGCTGTTAACGGGTTATCGGATCCAAAACCCGACCCGATAGCTTAACGGCGTTCCGTTACGGTGGATGCCACGTGTCGGCCACCCTTGACGAAAGCACTTCTGTGATGCGCGATTTATCGTCATGGAAGTGGACACTTCTGTGATGATAATTTTGGTAATGTCATGGAACACTTCTACGACAGCACAGGTATGACTATCTTGATTCTGTCATAAATTTGTCATGGATGTACATGCATGACAAAAAACGCGACCTACTGTGACAAACACGTATCATCACGGAAGTGTATTTTTTTTGTAGTGCCTGCCGCCGCAAGTTCCAGAACCACGAGATCCAATCTAGACACCATCACGGAGGGGTTCATCATCCTCATTGGTGCTCTCCGATGATGCGTGAGTAGTTCATTGTAGACCTACGGGTCCGTAGGCAGTAGCTAGATGGCTTCATCTCTCTCCTTTTCTCAATACAATGGTCTCTTGGAGATCTATTTGATGTAACTCTTTTTGCAGTGTGTTTGTTTGGATCTGATGAACTTTGAGTTTATGATCAGATCTATATCCGTGAAAGTTATTTGAGTTTTCTTTGTTCATTGCCTATATAATGATCATTGCCTGAATATCGTCATAATTATTCGATGTTCTATCAATTTCCCAACAGTAATTTGTTTACCCACCGTATGCTATTTTATCGAGAGAAGCCACTAGTGAAATCTATGGCCCCCGGGACTATTTTCCCATCATATATTTTCAGATCTATATTGCTATCTGCCTTTTTCTTTATTTGCATCTTTTATTTTCAGATCTATATTTTCAAAAACCCAAAAATACCTCGCTGAATTTTATTTTCCGTTATTCTATTTGCATCTACCAATCTATCTATTTCCCAATCTTTTACCCGAGAGGGATTGACATCCCCTCTTATGAGTCGGGTTGCAAGTATTTGTTCTTTGTGTGCAGGTACCGTTCACATAGTGTTGCTTAGTTCTCCTACTGGTTCGATAACCTTGGTTTCATAACTAAGGGAAATACCTACCATAGCTGTACTGCATCATCCCTTCCTCTTTGGGGAAAATACCGACACGGATATGAGCTATCAAGTATCAACTAACATACATAAGCCAGGCCACTGTACTTTTTTTTGCTAGAAGAGCATCATTTTTAAGCAAAGCTAGTACATCATTTGGCCCTTTTAGATGCGTGCCACTTAAGGACCATCTATGCAACTATTATTGTTGAATGCACATTCACCGATTCGCATATTTGTAGGTCTGGCATAGCAAACAAAATAAAATATCTTTGCCTCAACAAAAAAATGAAATGTCTCACAGTCTTATCAATTAATACAGACTCGTGCTCGAAAATAAAATTACACACCAAAAAACAAAAAAATTATTACATGACCTCTAAAACAAATGGTTATTCGATGATGGAAAAAAGATTTCACCTATGATTTACCAAGCGGGAATTTAATTTCCTTTTTCCCTTCGAGACCTTAACAATGTGGTCAGTCTCAAATTGCTTCATTTCGAAATCCACCTTGATCTCCATCGTTGCGCCGGGGTCGTCTCGCCAACTATTGCTTCTACAACTATTGCTAACGCATAGCAATAAAGTAAACCAATTACATGGCGATTGCATTTCATACAATAATTAAGAGACAACCCTAAGGCTCCTGCCAGTTGTCGATATTACAAAACATGATCATGTCATACAACAACGTATATCACATCACGTCTTGACCATATCACATCACAACATGCCCTGCAAAAACAAGTTAGACGTCCTCTACTTTGTTGTTGCAAGTTTTATGAGGCCGCTACCGGCTTCTAGCAAGAACCGTTATTACCTACGACAAAAACCACAACTATGATTTATCAAGTTTGCTTTTTTAACTTTCTTCAAGGACCGATCATGGTCAAATTCGATTCAACAAAAGTAGGAGAAACACACACCGCCAGCCACCTTTATGGAAAACAAGTTGCATGTCTGTCGGTGGAACCGGTCTCATGTACGTGGACATGTAAGGTTGGTTCGGGCCGCTTCATCTTACAATACCGCCGAATCAAAATAAGATGTTGGTAGTAAGCAGTATGACCATCACCACCCACAACTCTTTGTGATCTACTCATGCATATCATCTACGCATAGACCTGGCTCATGATGCCACTGTTGGGGAACATTGCATGAAAATACAAAAAATTGCTACGCACACGAAAGATATATCCATGGAGATGCATAGAAACGAGGGGGAGAGTGTGTGTACGTACCCTTGTAGATTGTAAGCGGAAGCGTTTATTAACGTGGTTGATGTAGTCGAACTTCTTCGCGATCCAACCGATCAAGTACCGAACGTATGGCACCTCCACGTTCAACTCGGTGACGTCCTCGCCTTCTTGATCTAGTAAGATGGGCAAAGTAGTGAATGAGTTCCGGCAGCATGACGGCATGGTAACGGTGGTGGTGATGGTGCGCCCTGGTGGGTTATGCCCACCTCCGGTGCCCCCCGGACCGCCTCTTTGCTCTATAAATACCCCAATATTCCTGAAACCCTAGGGGAGTCGACGAAATATTCATTCAGCCATCGCAGAGTCCAGAACCACCAGATCCAATCTAGACACCATCTTGGATGGGGTTCACCACCTCCATTGGTGCCTCTCTGATGATGCGTGAGTAGTTCTTTGTAGACCTACGGGTCCGTAGTTAGTAGCTAGATGGCTTGCTCTTTCTCGCTGAATTCTCAATATAATAGTCTCTGGGAGATCCATATGATGTAAGTCTTTTTGCAGTGTGTTTGTCGGGATCTGTTGAACTTCGAGTTTATGATCAGTTATATCTTTTTATATCCATGAAAGTTATTTGAGTTTCTTTGATCTCTTATATGCATGATTACTTATAGCCTCGTATTTCTTCTCCGATATTTGGGTTTTGTTTAGCCAACTTGATCTATTTATCTTGTAATGGGAAGAGGTGCTTTGTAGTGGGTTCGATCTTACGGTGCTTGATCCCAGTGACAGAAAGGGAACCGACACGTATGTATCGTTGCTACTAAGGATAAAACGATGGGGTCTATCTCTACATAGATAGATCTTGTCTACATCATGTCATCGTTCTTATTGCATTACTCTGTTTTTCCATGAACTTAATACACTAGATGCATGCTGGATAGTGGTCGATGTGTTGAGTAATAGTAGGAGATGCGGGCAGGAGTTGGTCTACTAATCTTGGACGTGATGCCTATATAATGACCATTGCCTGGATATCGTCATAATTATTTGAAGTTCTATCAATTTCCCAACAGTAATTTGTTTACGCACCATTTGCTATTTTTCTCGAGAGAAGCCACTAGTGAAACCTACGGCCCCGGGTCTTCTTTCTCATATCTTTGCCTTTGCGATCTACTTTTTCCTTGCGTTTATTTTCAGATCTATTAAACCAAAAATACAAAATATCTTGCTGCAATTTATTCTTATTTATTTTGTTTGGCGTTCGATCTATCAATCTACCAAATTTCCTCACGTCCATTTTGCCTATCTTGAGGCGTCGTACCCCGAAAGGGATTGACAACCCCTTTAACACGTTGGGTTGCGAGGATTTGTTATCTGTGTGCAGGGAATGTTTACGTTGTGTTGCTTGGTTCTCCTACTGGTTCGATAACCTTGGTTTCATATCTGAGGGAAATACCTACCGCCGCTGTGCTGCACCATCCGTTCCTCTTTGGGGAAATACCGACGTAGATTCAAGCGACATCAATAATAAACCTTTATCATGAATAAGGAAATATAAGATAACAACTTGATTATTACCTCTAGGGCATTTTCACGGATGGAGTTGAAGCGTCTCTTGATGTGTTTGGTTCTCTTGTGAATCCTGGATTCCTTTGCCAAGGCAATTGCTCCAGTGTTGTCACAAAAGATTTTCATTGGACCCGATGCACTAGGTATTACACCCAGATCGGATATGAACTCCTTCATCCAGATTCCTTCATGCGTTGCTTCTAAAGCATCTATGTACTCCGCTTCACACGTAGATCCCGCCACGACGCTCTGCTTGGAACTGCACCAACTGACAGCTCCACCATTCAATATAAATATGTATCCGGTTTGTGACTTGGAGTCATCCGGATCAGTGTCGAAGCTAGCATCGACGTAACCATTTACGACGACCTCTTCGTCACCTCCATAAATGAGTAACATATCCCTGGTCCTTTTCAGATACTTTAGGATGTTCTTGACCGCTGTCCAGTGATCCACTCCTGGATTACTTTGCTACCTCCCTACCAAACTTATGGCAAGGCACACATCATGTCTGGTACATAGCATAGCATACATGATTGAACCTATGGCTGAGGCATAGGGAATGACTTTCATCTTCTCTCTATCTTCTGCAATGGTCGGGCTTTGAGTCTGACTCAATTTCACACCTTCTAACACAGGAAAGAACCCTTTCATTGACCGATCCATTTTGAACTTCCTCAAAACTTTGTCAAGGTATGTGCTTTGTGAAAGTCCTGTTAAGCGTCTCGATCTATCCCTATAGATCTTGATGCCCAACATATAAGCAGCTTCTCCGAGGTCTTTCATTGTAATATTCTTATTCCAGTATCCTTTTATGCTATCCAGAAATTCTATATCATTTCCAATCAACATATGTCACCCACATATAATATTAGAAATGCTACAGAGCTCCCACTCACTTTCTTGTAAATACAGGCTTCACCGTAAGTTTGTATAAGACCATATGCTTTGATCACCTCATCAAAGCATATATTCCAACTCTGAGATGCTTGCACCAGTCCATAGATGGATCGCTGGAGCTTGCACACTTTGTTAGCACCTTTAGGATCGACAAAATCTTATGGTTGCATCATATACAACTATTCTTTAACAAATCCATAAAGGAATGCGGTTTTGACGTCCATTTGCCATATTTCATAATTATAAAATGCGGAAATTGCTATCATGATTCGGACAGACTTAAGCATCGCTGTGGGTGAGAAAGTCTGATCGTAGTCTACCCCTTGAACTTGTCGAAAAAGCTTTGTCGACAGTAACATTACCATCAGCGTCAATCTTATTCTTGATGATCCATTTATTCTCAATGGCTTGCTTAGGTTTCTTGCCAAACCACAATTCATACAGTTTTGTCTCAACGGATTTAGATGGTGCCCTATTTAACGTGAATGCGGTTGTCTCTAATGCATAACCCCCAAATGATAGTGGTAAATCGGTAAGAGACATCATAGAGCGCACCATATCTAATAAAGTATGGTTACGATGTTCGGACACACCATTACGCTGTGGTGTTCCAGGTGGCGTGAGTTGTGAAACAATTCCACATTGTTTCAAATGAAGGCCAAACACGTAACTCAAATATTCGCCTCCACTATCAGATCGTAGAAACTTTATTTTCTTGTTACGATGATTCTCCACTTTACTCTAAAATTCTTTGAACTTTTCTAATGTTTCAAACTTGTGTTTCATCAAGTAGATATATCCATACCTACTCAAATAATTTGTGAAGGTCAGAAAATAACGATACCCGCCGCGTGCCTCAACACTCGCCGGACCGCATGCATCGGTATGTATTATTTCCAATAAGCCATTAGCTCGCTCCATTGTTCCAGCGAACGTTGTTTTAGTAATCTTGACCATGAGGCATGGTTCGCAAGTATCAAATGATTCATAATCAAGTGATTCCAGAAGTCCATACACATGGTGTTTCTTCATGCGCTTTACACCAATATGACCTAAATGGCAGCGCCACAAGTATGTTCCACTATCATTATCTACTTTACATCTTTTGGCATCAATTTTATGAATATGTGTATAACTACGATCGAGATTCAACAAGAATAGACCATTCATCAAGGGTGCATGACCATGAAAGATATTACTCATATAAATAGAACAACCATTATTCTCCGATTTGAATGAATAACCATCTCGCAATAAACAAGATCTAGATATAATGTTCATGCTCAATGCGAGCACCAAATAACAATTATTGAGGTCTAAATCTAACCCCGAAGGTAGATGTAGAGGTAGCATGCCGACGTCGATCACATCGACCTTGGAACCAGTCCTGACGCGCATCGTTACCTCGTCCTTAGCCAATCTTCGTTTATTCCGCAGCTCCTGTTTCCAGTTACAAATATGAGCAACCGAACCAGTATCAAATACCCAGGCGCTACTACGAGGATTAGTAAGGTACACATAGATAACTGATACGTCTCCGTCGTATCTACTTTTTCGAACACTTTTGCCCTTGTTTTGGACTCTAACTTGCATGATTTGAAAGGAACTAACCCAGACTGACGCTGTCTTCAGCAGACTTGCCATGGTGTTATTTATGTGCAGAAACAAAAGTTCTCGGAATGACCTGAAACTTCACGGAACGTCTATTTGGAAATAATAAAAAATCCTTGCAAAAGATGAAGACCCGGGGCCCACACCCTGTCCACGAGGATGGATAGCGCGCCTGCCCCCCTAGGGCGCGCCCCTACCTCGTGGGCCCCCTGGAGCTCCTCCGACCTCAACTCCAACTCTATATATTTGCTTTCGGGGAGAAAAAAATCAAAGAGAAGAATTCATCACGTTTTACGATACGGAGCCGCCGCCAAGCCCTAAAACCTCTCGGGACGGCTGATCTGGAGTCCGTTCGGGGCTCCGGAGTGGGGAATCCGTCGCCATCGTCATCATCAACCATCCTCCATCACCAATTTCATGATGCTCACCGCCGTGCGTGAGTAATTCCATCGTAGGCTTGCTGGACGGTGATGGGTTGGATGAGATCTATTATGTAACCGAGTTAGTTTTGTTAGGGTTTGATCCCTAGTATCCACTATGTTCTGAGATCGATGTTGCTATGACTTTGCTATGCTTAAGGCTTGTCACTAGGGCCCGAGTGCCATGATTTCAGATCTGAACCTATTATGTTTTCATGAATATATGTGAGTTCTTGATCCTATCTTGCATGTCTATAGTCACCTACTATGTGTTATGATCCGGCAACCCCGAAGTGACAATAATCGGGACCACTCCCGGTGATGACCATAGTTTGAGGAGTTCATGTATTCACTATGTGTTAATGCTTTGTTCCGGTTCTCTATTAAAAGGAGGCCTTAATATCCCTTAGTTTCCGTTAGGACCCCGCAGCCACGGGAGGGTAGGACAAAAGATGTCATGCAAGTTCTTTTCCATAAGCACGTATGACTATATTCGGAATACATGCCTACATTACATTGATGAATTGGAGCTAGTTCTGTGTCACCCTATGTTATGATTGTTACATGATGAACCGCATCCGACATAATTCTCCATCACCGATCCAATGCCTACAAGCTTTCCACATATTGTTCTCCGCTTATTTACTTTTCCGTTGCTACTGTTACAATCACTACAAAATACCAAAAATATTACTTTTGCTACTGTTACCGTTACTTCCATATTACTTTGCTACTAAATACTTTGCTGCAGATACTAAGTTATCCAGGTGTGGTTGAATTGGCAACTCAACTGCTAATACTCGAGAATATTCTTTGCCTCCCCTTGTGTCGAATCAATAAATTTGGGTTGAATACTCTACCCTCGAAAACTGTTGTGATCCCCTATACTTGTGGGTTACCAAGACTATTTTCTGGCGCCATTGCCGTGGAGCATAGCTCTATTCTTTGAGTCACTTGGGATTTATATCTGCTGGTCACTATGAAGAACTTGAAAGACGCTAAGACAACAATTTATCCCTCAACTATGAGGGGAGGTAAGGAACTGCCATCTAGCTCTGCACTTGATTCACCTTCTATTTTGAGTAAGCTTGCGACACCTAAACCTGCTTCTGCTATTCGTTCTGATATGTCGCATGTTATTGATGATGCCACTTCTGCTATGCATGATACTTATGATGAAACTACTTCTATGCTTGATACTACTGTGCCACTTAGTGAATTTCTTGATGAACAAATTGCTAGGGCTAGAGAGAAAGAAATTATTGAAACTGATTATATTGATGAAAGTGATGATGAAGACTTCCCTGTTATTCCTGAGGGTTATGTTTTTGATAAAGAAGCTACTTTAGCTATTTTAGCTTGCAAAGATAGATATGAACTCAAGAGGTTATTAGCTAAATGGAAGCAGCAATCTCTTAATGATAGAATGAAACCTGACCCTGCTTTTGCTACTTCACCTATCTGTGTTACTGATAAGGATTATGAATTCTCTGTTGCTCCTGATATAATTACTTTGGTTGAATCTGATCCTTTTCATGGCTATGAATCTGAAACTGTTGTGGCACATCTTACTAAATTAAATGATATAGCCACCCTATTCACTAATGATGAGAAATCTCGCTACCTTTATATCCTTAAAATATTTCCATTCTCATTAAAGGGTGATGCTAAGATATGGTTTAATTCTCTTGATCCTGGTTGTGTGCGTAGTCCCCAGGATATGATTTATTACTTCTCTGCTAAATATTTCCCTGCTCATAAGAAACAAGCTGCTTTGAGGGAAATATACAATTTTGTGCAAATTGAAGAAGAGAGTCTCCCACAAGCTTGGGGGAGGCTTCTCAAGTTACTTAATGCTTTGCCTGATCATCCTCTGAAGAAAAATGAAATACTTGATATCTTTTATAACGGACTAACCGATGCTTCCAGAGATTACCTGGATAGTTGTGTTGGTTCTGTTTTCAGGGAAAGAACACCGGATGAAGCTGAAATTCTATTGAATAATATGTTGACAAATGAAAATAATTGGACACTTCCCGAGCCAGCTCCTGAGCCAATTCCTGAGCCTATTCCTAAACCAACTCCGAAGAAGAGGGGTGTCTATTTCTCAGTCCGGAAGATATGCAAGTGGCAAAGAAATCTATGAAAGAAAAGGGTATTAAAGCTGAAGATGTTAAGAATTTACCTCCTATTGAAGAAATACATGGTCTTAATTTACCGCCTGTTGAAGAAACATATGATCTTAATCCATCACCTATTGAAGAAACTCATGGTCTTGATAACCCCACACAGGTAGTAAATGTAAATTCTCTCTATAGATTTGATGAAGGTGATATTCCTCACTATAAGTCTGCTAGACAATGCTTAGAAGAGTTTGATAATTTTATTGTCAAACAAGAAAACTTCAATGCTTATTTTGGTAGACAATTGAAATATAATTCCGATACGCTTGAACACTTGGGTGATTATATGTCTAGAGTTAAAGGTGAACTTAAACTCATTACTAAACATGCTTCTATGGTTACCACTCAAGTAGAATAAGTAATTAAAGCTCAAAATGATTCGCTCAATGAATTGAATAATAAGAAAAATGATTATGCCGTTAGAGTGGATACTAGAACTGTAGAATGACTCAGGAAACTTTGTATCCTGAAGGCCACCCTAAGAGAATTGAACAAGATTCTCAGAGAAATAATATAGACGCACCTAGTCCTAATAAAAAGAAGAAAAAGAAAAATGATAGGACTTTGCATGCTTCTAGTGAACCTATTGTTGAACCACCTGAGAATCCAAATGATATTTCTATTTCTGATGCTGAAACACAATCTGGTAATGAACATGAACCTAATGAAAATGCTAATGATGATGTTCATGATGATGCTCAACCTAGTAATGATAATGATGTGGAAACTGAACCTGCTGTTGATCTTGATAACCCACAATCAAAGAATCAACGTTATGATAAGAGAGATTTTTTGCTAGGAAACATGGTAAAGAAAGAGAACCAAGGGTTTAGAAACCCATGCCTTTTCCTCCCAAACCATCCAAGAAAAAGGATGATGAGGATTTTGAGCGCTTTGCTGAAATGATTAGACCTATCTTTTTGCGTATGCGTTTGACTGATATGCTCAAAATGAATCCTTAGGCTAAGTACATGAAAGATATTGTTACAAATAAAAGAAAGATACCGGAAGATGAAATTTCCACCATGCTTGCTAATTATACTTTTAAGGGTGGAATACCTAAGAAACTAGGAGATGCAGGGGTACCAACTATACCATGCTCCATTAAAAGAAAGTATGTTAAGACTGCTTTATGTGATCTTGGAGCCGGTGTTAGTGTTATG
Source organism: Triticum aestivum (assembly GCF_018294505.1). Lineage (NCBI taxonomy): Eukaryota > Viridiplantae > Streptophyta > Magnoliopsida > Poales > Poaceae > Triticum > Triticum aestivum. The sequence goes on along the minus strand of NC_057811.1, from coordinate 124,788,988 downwards.
CCTCTCTCTTTATATTGTAGACTTGATCTTGGAGCCGGTGTTAGTGCTATACCTGTCAGTATTTGTGAGGATGTGCCTGTTGTGGTTGCAAACGTTACTATTTTAACGGACTTTGTTATTCTTGATATTCCCGAGGACGATAGTATGTCTATTATTCTTGGAAGACCCTTTTTGAATACTGCAGGGGCTGTTATTGATTGCAACAAAGGCAATGTCACTTTTCATGTTAATGGTAATGAGCATACGGTACACTTTCCGGGGAAACAACCTCAAGTCCACAGTATAAATTCTATTGGAAAAATTCCATCAATTAGTTTTGGAGGTTTTGAATTTCCTCTTCCTACTGTCAAGAAGAAATATGATATTCTTATTATTGGGGATGTGCATATCCCCATTGAGGTAACATAGTGTTATTCGAAATTTCTCCGGTTTCATGTTATTCGGAACGAGTTTGTTAACAAGGCTTGATCAACCTTGTGAGTGGATTCTTTTTGATGAGCAAGAGATGGATGAAACTAGAAGGCACAACCTTTTGTACCCTCTTTCTACTTTCTGTTATTTAGTTGAAATAAAGTAAAAATAGTATTTCCATGTCTGTTTTCTGATTTATCCATGCAATATAAAAATACCCCAAAAATAGAAGTTCTCCAAATGCCCTGAAAATGGAATATGATTTTTTCTAGAACTTTTGAGAATATCTGGCACTAAGAACACAACAGGAGTGGCAAGTACCTGGCCACGAGGGTGGAGGGCGCGCCCTACCCCCCTGGGCGTGCCCCCCTGCCTCATGGGCCCTTGGTGGCCCCCCTCCACTTATTCCTGCACCCACACAGTCCTTCTTCCTCCCACAAACACCAATATCCAGCTCAAGCACGAGTTCTAGCTTATTTTGCTGCGATTTTTCATCTCCTTGCTCAAAGCACCCCTCACAAAACTGCTTGGGGAGATTGTTCCTTGGTATGTGACTCCTCCATTGGTCCAATTAGTTTTTGTTCTAGTGCTTTATTCATTGCAAATTTGTGCTGCCTAGGTGACCATGTTCTTGAGCTTTCATGTCAAATTTATATGGTTCCAAGTAGTTCTAATGCTTGATATAGGCTCTAGGCACTTGTAGGAGTAGTTGCTATCAATTTTGTTGACCTTGGTTCGCTTTTATTTTGAAGTTACTAAAAATTTCAGAAAATTTTCAGAGGGTTAAATATGCTTAGGAAAATTTTCCAAGGTGGTTCTTCAAGGAAGCAAGGACCCAGGCTTGCAATGCGTGATGCTGACGATGAGCCACCAAGGGACGCTCCAGTGCGGCCTTGTGAGTGGCCTTCAGAAAACTTTATGGATCGAGCGGGAATCAAGGAAGAATTTAATGCATATTTGCGTAACGCTGATCTTGTGAGCTTCGAGGCAGACAAATGCCGCCAGTACCACTATCTCACTAGTACATTTGTGAGGAGGTTTGAGTTTTCATCTTCACGTAATTCTCCAACTGTCCTGTTTGATCTTTATGAAAAATCTTATACCATGGACTTAGAGGATTTTACCGCTGCTTGCAAACTTCCACAATGGGGTAGTGCTAGTGAACCTCGCAAATCTGAATATAGAAATTTTCTTGCTAGTATAACTGTGGGGGAATCTAGAGATATAGCATAAGCTACCATAGGGAGCATTCATTTTCCTGCTATACATTATTTTGCCCTCTTCATAGGTAGGTGCATAAATGGTAAAGATGAAGCATGTCACATGTGTGTCCCTGATCTCAGTATTCTTAGGAGTGCTATGTTAGGAGACAAAACTTATAACTTGGGAGCCATTGTTGCACGTAGGTTGCATCATAATAGATTTAATGGAGATTTCTTTGGAGGAATTTATGCAACCCGCTTAGCTGATTTTCTTGGTGTGGACATTCGTGAGGATGATATTGAGTTGCCTCCTACGTATTTAGACTATGATGCTATGGTCCACCACCAGTTTATCAAGAGGAATGAATCACCTCTCCGGTATCGCTTAATCTTTGACAAACATCGTGCTGTCGGTATTACTCTCCCTGCTCCTGCCTTCTTTGATTATAAGGCAAAAGGAAGATACGTTATTACCAGAGAGGACACAGATGAGTACGAGAGGAGGGCGGCGGTAGCTCGTCACCACGCTGCAGCTCAGGAGGCAATAACTGCCGCAGCTCAGTACGACCCCAGCTACAACTACGGATATCCGCCAGGCCATCCTTGGCAATAAACCAACTTAGGCCAAAAGCCTAAGCTTGGGGGAGTACGTATTTCCCACCGACATTACATTTATGTTCACACACTCATTGCTAGATGTCGGTGCTCATACTCTTTCACTGTAATATCCATGCTAGTTTATTTTCTTTTTCTTGCTTTCTTCTTGTGTGTTTAATAAACTTTAAGAAAAACAAAAAAATAGTAATAGTTTTTAGTTAGTTTACTTTTCTTGTTGTAGTAGTAATAATTAAAAAGAAAATCCAAAAAGATTTCCTGTTCTTCTTTTGCTTGTTGGGAGCTTTCCCGTGTAAATAGTTTTATTTCTTTTCTTTTCTTTGGGGGTCATAGGAGAAGACCATGATTAAACTGTTGAGGTGGCCCTTATATGCATTATTGTTGATTTAACCAAGAGCCCATATTGCCTTGTCTTCTCCTGTTTATTGAATGCTCGCAGATTCCAGCTTAGTCCAATGCACGTGCACTCTTATTATTATTCACATTGTTCGGTCGTGCAAGTGAAAGGCTATTATGACGATATATGATGGACTGACTGAGATGAGAGAAGCTGGTATGAACTCGACCTCTCTTGTTTTTGTAAATATGATTAGTTCATCATTCCTGATTCAGCCTATTATGAATAAACATGTTTGCAATGAGAATTAGAGATCATAGTTACTTATGCCATGCTTGATTAGCTATGAGTTATAATGGTTTACCTTGCGTGCCAACATGCTATTAAAATGGTTGTGATGTGGTATAGTGAGGTGGTATCCTCCTTTGAATGATTTAAGTGACTCGACTTGGCACATGTTCACACATGTAGTTGAAACAAATCAACATAGCCTTCACGATATTCATGTTCATGGTGGATTATGTCCTACTCATGCTTGCACTCAATGTTTATTAATTTTAATGCATGTTCATGACTGTTGTCGCTCTCTAATTGGTCGCTTCCCAGTCTTTTGCTAGCCTTCACTTGTACTAAGCGGGAATACTGCTTGTGCATCCAATCCCTTAAACCCCAAAGTTATTCCATATGAGTCCACCATACCTTCCTATATGCGGTATCTACCTTCCGTTCCAAGTAAATTTGTATTTGCCAAACTCTAAACCTTCAAATAAACATTCTGTTTTGTATGCTCGAATAGCTCATATATCAACTAGGGCTGTCCGTATCTTCCATGCTAGGTGGGTTATTCTCAAGAGGAGTGGACTCCGCTCCTCATTCACGAGAAAATGGCTGGTCACCGGGATGCCCAGTCCCATGCTTTATGCAAACTAAATCAAAATAATTGCAAACAAAACTCCCACTGGGACTGTTGCTAGTTGGAGACACTCGTTGTTTCGAGCAAGTCATGGATTGATGCTTGTTGGTGGAGGGGTAGTATAAACTTTACCATTCTATTTGGGAACTGCCTATAATGTGTGTAGCATGGAAGACATCGCCATCGCTTGGTTGTTATGTTGACAATGAAAGTATGCCTCTCAAAATATTATTTATCTCTATTTCAAAACCGAGCTCTGGCACCTCTACAAATCCCTGCTTCCCTCTGCGAAGGGCCTATCTATTTACTTTTATGTTGAGTCATCGCCCTCTTATTAAAAAGCACTAGCTGGAGAGCGCAGCTGTCATTTGCATTCATTACTATTAATTTATATTGGGTATGACTATGATTGGATCTCTTTTACCAGGAATTACAATGTCTAGTCAGTCCTTGATCTTTAAAGGTGCTCTACATTTATGTTTTGCGGTCTCAGAAAGGGCTAGCGAGATACCATCTTGTTATATCATATTATGATTGTTTTGAGAAAGTGTTGTCATCCGAGATTTATTATTATGGCTCGCTAGTTGATTATGCCATTGATATGAGTAAACATGAGACCAAAGAGTTATTGTGAATGTGGTTAGTCATAATCTTTGCTGAAAACTTGAATGCTGGCTTTACATATTTACAACAACAAGAGCAAACAGAGTTTGTAAAAGTTTTTCTTTATCACTTTCAGTTTGTCAACTGAATTGCTTGAGGACAAGCAAAGGTTTAAGCTTGGGGGAGTTGATACGTCTCCGTCGTATCTACTTTTCCAAACACTTTTGCCCTTGTTTTGGACTCTAACTTGCATGATTTGAATGGAACTAACCCGGACTGACGCTGTCTTCAGCAGAATTTCCATGGTGTTATTTATGTGCAGAAACAAAAGTTCTCGGAATGACCTGAAACTTCACGGAACATCTATTTGGAAATAATAAAAAATCCTTGCAAAAGATGAAGACCAGGGGGCCCACACCCTGTCCACGAGGGTGGAGGGCGCGCCCCCTACCTCGTGGGTCCCCTGGAGCTCCTCCGACCTCAACTCCAACTCTATATATTTGCTTTTGGGGAGAAGAAAATCAGAGAGAAGAATTCATCGCGTTTTACGATACGGAGCAGCCGCCAAGCCCTAAAACCTCTCGAGAGGGCTGATCTGGAGTCCGTTCGGGGCTCCGGAGAGGGAAATCTGTCGCCATCGTCATCATCAACCATCCTCCATCACCAATTTCATGATGCTCACCGCCGTGCGTGAGTAATTCCATCGTAGGCTTCCTGGACGGTGATGGGTTGGATGAGATCTATCATGTAATCGAGTTAGTTTTGTTAGGGTTTGATCCCTAGTATCCACTATGTTCTGAGATTGATGTTGCCATGACTTTGCTATGCTTAATGCTTGTCACTAGGGCCCGAGTGCCATGATTTCAGATCTGAACCTATTATGTTTTCATGATATATGTGAGTTCTTGATCCTATCTTGCATGTCTATAGTCACCTACTATGTGTTATGATCCAGCAACCCCGAAGTGACAATAATCGGGACCACTCCTGGTGATGACCATAGTTTGAGGAGTTCATATATTCACTATGTGTTAATGCTTTGTTCCGGTACTCTATTGAAAGGAGGCCTTAATATCCCTTAGTTTCCATTAGGACCCCGCAGCCACGGGAGGGTAGGACAAAAGATGTCATGCAAGTTCTTTTCCATAAGCACGTATGACTATATTCGGAATACATGCCTACATTACATTGATGAATTGGAGCTAGTTCTGTGTCACCCTATGTTATGGTTGTTACATGATGAACCGCATCCGGCATAATTCTCCATCACCGATCCAATGCCTAGGAGCTTTCCACATATTGTTCTTCGCTTATTTACTTTTACGTTGCTACTGTTACAATCACTACAAAATACCAAAAATATTACTTTTGCTACTGTTACCGTTACTTCCATATTACTTTGCTACTAAATACTTTGCTGCAGATACTAAGTTATCCAGGTGTGGTTGAATTGACAACTCAACTGCTAATACTTGAGAATATTCTTGGCTCCCCTTGTGTCGAATCAATAAATTTGGGTTGAATACTCTACCCTCGAAAACTGTTGCGATCCCCTATACTTGTGGGTTATCAATAACATGTATATCAAATATACCTTTGTTGACTTTGCCATCCTTCTTATCCGCCAAATACTTGGGGCAGTTCCGCTTCTAGTGACCACTTCCTTTGTAGTAGAAGCACTCAGTTTTAGGCTTAGGTCCATCTTTGGGCTTTTTCACGGGAGCGGCAACTTGCTTGCCGTTTTTCTTGAAGTTCCTTTTCTTTCTTTTGCCCTTTTTCTTGAAACTAGTGGTCTTTTTAACCATAAAACCTTGATGCTCCTTCTTGATTTCTACCTCCGCGGCATTAAGCATTGCGAAGAGCTCGGGGGCTAGAGATGAGCTCGATGATCTACAAACCTCCTTGGCTTCGCTGGAGCTCACGGAGGTGAATGATGCCTGGCACCCGGTCTGGGGATCGGAGGAGCTCGCCTCCAGTAAGTTCTATCTGCACTATTTTCGGGACATGGAAGCGGATGATGTGTTTAAATGGATCTGGAAAGCAAAGTGCACCAGCAAATGGAAGGTTTTTGCATGGCTGCTTCTTGCGGATAGGCTGAACACTCGGGGGCTGCTCAAGAGGAAACACATGAAGTTGAGGGATGACAACTATGCATGCCTGCAATGTCACCAACCACCCCGAGGAAACAGTGGAACATCTGTTCTTTCACTATGAATTCAGTAAAACATGTTGGGGGAAGCTGGGGATCGCGTGGCCAATGCATGGCAACCGGGTGCAACTTTTGCATGCAGCTAAAAACACGTGGGTCGGGCCAATGTTCATGGATATCTTCCTCGTAGCCTCCTGGAGCATATGGAAGGAACGTAACAATAAACTGTTTAGATGTGTGGCGCCGACCGTCGATGGGTGGAGCCAGAGATTCAAAGTGGATGTTGGCATGATGAGACACAGGATCAAAGAGGCCTTAGTGCCATTTGTTGATCAGGTAGTTGACCTGATCTAGTTTTACAACCCTATACCTTTGATGTATAGGGATACTCTAACTCCTCCTGTCCCTATGTAATTTCTATCCCATGTAATCTTGTGTCTTTAGATGTAATACAAAAGTCAGTGGGGGGTTGCCCTCACTGTCCCAAGCTTTCAAAAAAAAAAGCTCGGGAATCGTTCATGTCATGCCTTGCATATTATAGTTCATCGCAAAGCCTCTGTAGCTTGGTGGCAGTGACTGAAGAACTCTATCAATAACATTATCAACTGGAAGATCAACTCCTAGCTGAGTCAAGAGGTTATGATACCCAGACATTTTGAGTATGTGTTCACTGACAGAACTGTTCTCCTCCATCTTGCAGCTATAGAACTTGTTGAAGACTTCATATCTCTTAACCCGGGCATTTGCTTGAAATATTAACTTCAACTCTTGGAACATCTCATATGCTCCATGACGTTCAAAACATCTTTGAAGTCCCGGTTCTAAGCCATAAAGCATGGCACACAGAACTATTGAGTAGTCATCATTCCTCGTTTGCCAGGCGTTCATAGTGTCTAGATTAGCGGGAGCGGGTGGGTCACCTAGCGGTGCATCAAGGACATAATTCTTCTGTGCAACAATGAGGATAATCTTGAAGTTACGGACCCAGTCCGTGTAGTTGCTACCATCATCTTTCAACTTAGCTTTCTCTAGGAACGCATTAAAATTCAGGGGAACGGTAGCACGGGGCATGATCTACAACATAGATATGCAAAACTATTAAGACTAAGTTCATGATTAATTAAGTTAAATTAATCAAATTACTAATGAACTCCCACTTAAATAAACATCCTTCGAGTTATCTAAGTGATACATGATCCAAATCAACTAACCCATGTCCGATCATCACGTGAGATGGGGTAGTCATCAATGGTGAACATCTATATGTTGATCATAACTACTATATGTCTCATGTTCGACCTTTCGGTCTCTAGTGTTCTGAGACCATGTCTGTACATGCTAGGCTCGTCAAGTTTAACCCAAGTATTTTGCATGTGCGAAACTGTCTTACACCCGTTGTTTGTGAACGTAGTCTATCACACCAGATCATCACGAGGTGCTTTGAAACGATGAACTTTGGCAACGGTGCATACTCAAGGAGAACACTTTTATCTTGAAATTTAGTGAATGGATCATCTTATAATGCTACCACCGTTCTAAGCAAAATAAGATGCATGAAGGATAAACATCACAAGCAATCAAAATATGTGACATGATATAACCATCATCATCTTGTGCTTTTGATCTCCATCTCGAAAGCATCGTCATGATCTCCATCGTCACCAGCTCGACACCTTGATCTCCATCGTTGCGTTGGGGTCGTCTCGCCAACTATTGCTTCTACAACTATTGCTAATACATAGCGATAAAGTAAAGCAACACTACAAAAAAAAGACACTTACGTGATGATACGTGTTTGTCACAGTAGGTCGCGTTTTTTGTCATGCATGTTCATCCATGACAAATTTATGACAGAATCAAGATAGTCATACCTGTGCTGTCGTAGAAGTGTTCCACGACATTACCAAAATTATCATCACGAAAGTGTCCACTTCCATGACGATAAATCGCGCGTCACAGAAGTGCTTTTGTCAAGGGTGACCCACACGTGGCATCCACCATAACGGAATGCCGTTAAGCTATCGGGTCGGGTTTTGGATCCGATAACCCGTTAACAGCCCTGACCAATGGGGATTTTCCACGTGTAAAATCATCATTGGCTAGAGGAAACACGTGTCGGCTCATCGTTGGGACAGATGTCATCCACTCATTGGACAGAAGGCGCCTATGATACGTCGACATGTGGCACGGCCCAACAGTGGCCCATTCCTGTGAAAAGGCCGGCCCGTTTGACTTGGTCAAAAGCTGGTGGGCCGGCCCATGGAAAGCCTGTTAACGGCATGTTCGCATATAGCCCATTTACAGCCCGCTAACCCAAGGCCCATTACACCCTATCCGAATTAGGCCCAGTAGCATCATCTGGGCCATCCAATATGATTCCAGCCCGTTTTCACTTCTGGCCCATGTATAGCCCATGACGTCTTTTGGCCCATATGAGGCCCTTTGTAACTCTTGGCCCATTAGCGGCCCGTGCTGAAACTGGCCCGTAATGAACAGTGTATTACTTTACACCCATTAACGGCCCGTGGTGAAACTGGCCCGTAATGAACAGTGTATAACTTTATACCCATTAACGGTCCGTTATTCCGTTGGGCCGTTTCTAGCCCAAGTTAACTTTCGGCCTTCTGAGGGCCTATTTATTCTTGGGCTCATTTGCAGCATTCGGTTACTTACGGCCCGTTACTGTCATTTTCTGCTTGTGGGCCAAATTCAGCCCGTCGTTACAGTTGGCCCGTTTGTGGACCGTTAGTCTGTTGGGCCATTTTCATAGCATCACCAAATACGGCCTATTAATGGCCTGTTATGGCCAGCCCATAAAACGTACGATTTCCATTAAAGGCCCGTCTACGGCACATTAAAGGCCCATACAAGACCCATAAATGAGTCGGCGGCCCATGGATCCTACGAGACATAGAAGGCCCATGGATCCTACGACACATAGAAGGCCCATGGATCCTACGAGATGTACAAGGTGTTGGAAATATGCCCTAGAGGCAATAATAAATGGTTATTATTATATTTCTTTGTTCATGGTAATTGTCTATTGTTCATGCTATAATTGTATTATCCGGAAATCGTAATACATGTGTGAATACATAGACCACAACGTGTCCCTAGTAAGCCTCTAGTTGACTAGCTCGTTGATCAACCGATAGTCATGGTTTCCTGACTATGGACATTGGATGTCATTGATAACGGGATCACATCATTAGGAGAATGATGTGATGGACAAGACCCAATCCTAAGCATAGCATAAAAGATCGTGTAGTTTCGTTTGCTAGAGCTTTTCCAATGTCAAGTATCTTTTCCTTAGACCATGAGATCGTGCAACTCCCGGATACTTTAGGAGTGCTTTGGGTGTGCCAAACGTCACAACGTAACTGGGTGACTATAAAGGTACACTACGGGTATCTCCGAAAGTGTCTGTTGGGTTGGCACGGATCGAGACTGGGATTTGTCACTCCATATGACGGAGAGGTATCTCTGGGCCCACTCGGTAATGCATCATCATAATGAGCTCAATGTGACTAAGGCGTTAGTCACGGGATCATGCATTGCGGTACGAGTAAAGAGACTTGCCGGTAACGAGATTGAACAAGGTATTGGGATACCGACGATCGAATCTCGGGCAAGTAACATACCGATTGACAAAGGGAATTGTATACGAGATTGATTGAATCCTCGACATCGTGGTTCATCCAATGAGATCATCATGGAACATGTGGGAGCCAACATGGGTATCCAGATCCCGCTGTTGGTTATTGACCGGAGAGGCGTCTCGGTCATGTCTGCATGTCTCCCGAACCCGTAGGGTCTACACACTTATGGTTCGGTGACGCTAGGGTTGTAGAGATATGAGTATGCGGAAACCCGAAAGTTGTTCGAAGTCCCGGATGAGATCCCGGACGTCACGAGGAGTTCCGGAATGGTCCGGAGGTGAAGAATTATATATAGGAAGTCCAGTTTCGGCCACCGGGAAAGTTTCGGGGGTTATCGGTATTGTACCGGGACCACCGGAAGGGTCCCGGGGGTCCACCGGGTGGGGCCACCTGTCCCGGAGGGCCCCATGGGCTGAAGTGGGAAGGGAACCAGCCCATAGTGGGCTGGGGCGCCCCCCCATGGGCCTCCCCCCTGCGCCTAGGGTTGGAAACCCTAGGGTGGGGGGCGCCCCACTTCACTTGGGGGATAAATTACCCCCCTGGCCGCCGCCCCCCCATCCAGATGGACTCCTGGCCAGCGCCCCCCCTCCCAGGGGGCCTATATAAAGGGGGGAGGGAGGGCAGTAGTACAACAGCCTTGGGCGCCTCCCTCCTCCCCTGCTACACCTCTCCCTCTCGCAGAAGCTCGGCGAAGCCCTGCCGAGACCCGCTACGTCCATCACCACGCCGTCGTGCTGCTGGATCTCCGTCAACCTCTCCTTCCCCCTTGCTGGATCAAGAAGGAGGAGACGTCTCTGCACCGTACGTGTGTTGAACGCGGAGGTGCCGTCCGTTCGGCACTCGGTCATCGGTGATTTGAATCACGGCGAGTACGACTCCGTCATCCACGTTCATTGGAACGCTTCCGCTTGCGATCTACAAGGGTATGGAGATGCTCTCCTTTCCCCTCGTTGCTAGTATACTCCATAGATGGATCTTGGTGAGCGTAGAAAAATTTTAAAATTCTGCTACGATCCCCAACAGTGGCATCATGAGCCAGGCCTATGCGTAGTTACTATGCACGAGTAGAACACAAAGCAGTTGTGGGCGTTGATGTTGCCAATTCTTCTTGCCGCCACTAGTCTTGTCTTGTTTCGGCAGTATTGTGGGATGAAGCGGCCCGGACCGACCTTACACGTACGCTTACGTGAGACAGGTTCCACCGACTGACATGCACTAGTTGCATAAGGTGGCTAGCGGGTGTCTGTCTCTCCTACTTTAGTCGGAACGGACTCGATGAAAAGGGTCCTTATGAACGGTAAATAGAAATTGGCAAATCACGTTGTGGTTTTACGTAGGTAAGAAACGTTCTTGCTAGAAACCTATACAAGCCACGTAAAAACTTGCAACAACAATTAGAGGACGTCTAACTTGTTTTTGCAGCAAGTGCTATGTGATGTGATATGGCCAGAAGATGTGATGAATGATATATGTGATGTATGAGATTGATCATATTCTTGTAATAGGAATCACGACTTGCATGTCGATGAGTATGACAACCGGCAGGAGCCATAGGAGTCGTCTTTATTATTTTGTATGACCTGCGTGTCACTGAATAACGCCATGTAAATTACTTTACTTTGTTGCTAAACGCGTTAGCCATAGAAGTAGAAGTAATCGTTGGCGTGACGACTTCATGAAGACACAATGATGGAGATCATGATGATGGAGATCATGGTGTCATGCCGGTGACGAAGATGATCATGGTGCCCTGAAGATGGAGATCAAAGGAGCAAAATGATATTGGCCATATCATGTCACTATTTGATTGCATGTGATGTTTATCATGTTTTTGCATCTTATTTGCTTAAACGACGGTAGTAAGTAAGATGATCCCTTATGATAATTTCAAGAAAGTGTTCCCCCTAACTGTGCACCATTGCGAAGGTCCGTTGTTCCGAAGCACCACGTGATGATCGGGTGTGATAGATTCTAACGTTCGAATACAACGGGTGTTCACGAGCCTAGCATGTACAGACATGGCCTCGGAACACACGCAATACACTTAGGTTGACTTGACGAGCCTAGCATGTACAGACATGGCCTCGGAACACGGAGGACCGAAAGATCGAGCATGAGTCGTATAGAAGATACGATCAACATGGAGATGTTCACCGATCTTGACTAGTCCGTCTCACGTGACGATCGGACACGGCCTAGTTAACTCGGATCATGTTTCACTTAGATGACTAGAGGGATGTCTATCTGAGTGGGAGTTCATTGAGTAATTTGATTAGATGAACTTAAATATCATGAATTTAGTCTAAAATCTTTACACTATGTCTTGTAGATCAAATGGCCCACGTTGTCCTCAATTTCAACGCGTTCCTAGAGAAAACCAAGCTGAAAGATGATGGCAGCAACTATACGGACTGGGTCCGGAACCTGAGGATCATCCTCATAGCAGCCAAGAAAGATTATGTCTTAGAAGCACCGCTAGGTGAAGCACCAATCCCAGAGAACCAAGACGTTATAAACGCTTGGCAGCAGCGTGCTGATGATTACTCCCTCGTTCAGTGTGGCATGCTTTACAGCTTAGAACCGGGTCTCCAAAAGCGTTTTGAGAAACATGGAGCATATGAGATGTTCGAGGAGCTGAAAATGGTTTTCCAAGCTCATGCCCGGGTCGAGAGATATGAAGTCTCCGACAAGTTCTTCAGCTGTAAAATGGAGGAGAATAGTTCTGTTAGTGAGCACATACTCAGAATGTCTGGGTTACACAACCGCTTATACCAGCTGGGAGTTAATCTCCCGGATGACGCGGTCATTGACAGAATCCTCCAGTCGCTTCCACCAAGCTACAAGAGCTTTGTGATGAACTTCAATATGCAGGGGATGGAAAAGACCATTCCCGAGGTATATTCAATGCTGAAATCAGCGGAGGTGGAGATCAGAAAAGAACATCAAGTGTTGATGGTGAATAAAACCACTATGTTCAAGAAGGGCAAGGGTAAGAAGAACTTCAAGAAGGACGGCAAGGGAGTTGCCGCGCCCGGTAAGCCAGTTACTGGGAAGAAGTCGAAGAATGGACCCAAGCCCGAGACTGGGTGTTTTTATTGCAAGGGAAGTGGTCACTGGAAGCGGAACTGCCCCAAATACTTAGCGGACAAGAAGGCCGGCAACACCAAGGTATATGTGATATACATGTATTGATGTGTACCTTACCAGTACTCGTAGTAGCTCCTGGGTATTTGATACCGGTGCGGTTGCTCATATTTGTAACTCAAAACAGGAACTACGGAATAAACGGAGACGGGCGAAGGACGAGGTGATGATGCGCGTCGGGAATGGTTCTAAGGTCGATGTGATCGCCGTCGGCACGCTACCTCTGCATCTACCTATGGGATTAGTTTTAAACCTCAATAATTGTTATTTAGTGCCAGCTTTGAGCATGAACATTGTATCTGGATCTCGTTTAATTCGAGATGGCTACTCATTTAAATCCGAGAATAATGGTTGTTCTATTTATTTGAGAGATATGTTTTATGGTCATGCCCCGCTGGTCAATGGTTTATTCTTGATGAATCTCGAACATGATGTTACACATATTCATAGTGTGAATACCAAAAGATGTAAAGTTGATAACGATAGTCCCACATATTTGTGGCACTGCCGCCTTGGTCACATTGGTGTCAAGCGCATGAAGAAGCTCCATGCAGATGGCCTTTTGGAGTCTCTTGATTACGAATCATTTGACACGTGCGAACCATGCCTCATGGGTAAGATGACCAAGACTCCGTTCTCCGAAACAATGGAGCGAGCAACCAACTTATTGGAAATCATACATACCGATGTGTGCGGTCCAATGAGTGTTGAGGCTCGCGGAGGATATCGTTATGTTCTCACTCTCACTGATGACTTAAGTAGATATGGGTATGTCTACCTAATGAAACACAAGTCTGAAACCTTTGAAAAGTTCAAGGAATTTTAGAGTGAGGTTGAGAATCAACGTGACAGGAAAATAAAATTCTTACGATCAGATCGTGGTGGAGAATATTTAAGTCACGAGTTTGGTACACACTTAAGGAAATGTGGAATAGTTTCACAACTCACGCCGCCTGGAACGCCTCAGAGAAACGGTGTGTCCGAACGTCGTAATCGCACTCTATTGGATATGGTGCGATCTATGATGTCTCTTACCGATTTACCGCTCTCATTTTGGGCCTATGCTTTAGAGACTGCCGCATTCACTTTAAATAGGGCTCCGTCGAAATCCGTTGAGACGACACCATATGAATTATGGTTTGGGAAGAAACCTAAGCTGTCGTTTCTAAAAGTTTGGGGATGCGATGCTTATGTCAAGAAACTTCAACCTGAAAAGCTCGAACCCAAGTCGTAAAAATGCGTCTTCATAGGATACCCTAAGGAAACCATTGGGTATACCTTCTACCTCAGATCCGAAGGCAAGATCTGCATTGCCAAGAACGGGTCCTTTCTGGAGAAGGAGTTTCTCTCGAAAGAATTGAGTGGGAGGAAAGTGGAACTTGATGAGGTGATAGTCACCCCTTCCGAACCGGAAAGTAGCGCAGCGCGGGAAGATGTTCCTGTGGTGCCTACACCGACTGGGAGGAAGTTAATGATGATGATCATGAAGCTTCGCATCAACTTACTACTGAACTTCGTAGGTCCACAAGGACACGTTCCGCACCAGAGTGGTACGGCAACCCTGTCCTGGAAATCATGTTGTTAGACAACGGTGAACCTTCAAACTATGAAGAAGCGATGGCGGGCCCGGATTCCGACAAATGGCTAGAAGCCATGAAATCCGAGATAGGATCCATGTATGAAAACGAAGTATGGACTTTGACTGACTTGCCCGATGATCGGCGAGCCATAGAAAACAAATGGATCTTTAAGAAGAAGACGGACGCGGATGGTAATGTGACCATCTACAAAGCTCGACTTGTCGCTAAGGGTTATCGACAAGTTCAAGGGGTTGACTACGATGAGACTTTCTCACCCGTAGCGAAGCTGAAGTCCGTCTGAATCATGTTAGCAATTGCCGCATACTATGATTATGAGATATGGCAGATGGACGTCAAAACGGCATTCCTTAACGGCTTCCTTAAGGAAGAGTTGTATATGATGCAGCCGGAAGGTTTTGTCGATCCTAAGAATGCTAACAAAGTATGCAAGCTCCAGCGCTCAATCTATGGGCTGGTGCAAGCATCTCGGAGTTGGAACATTCGCTTTGATGAGATGATCAAAGCGTTTGGGTTTACACAGACTTATGGAGAAGCCTGTGTTTACAAGAAAGTGAGTGGGAGCTCTGTAGCATTTCTCATATTATATGTGGATGACATACTATTGATGGGAAATGATATAGAATTCTTGGAAAGTATAAAGGCCTATTTGAATAAGTGTTTTTCAATGAAGGACCTTGGAGAAGCTGCTTATATATTAGGCATCAAAATATATAGAGATAGATCAAGACGCATCATTGGTCTTTCACAGAGTACATACCTTGACAAGATATTGAAGAAGTTCAATATGGATCAGTCCAAGAAGGGGTTCTTGCATGTATTGCAAGGTGTGCAATTGAGCACGGCTCAATGCCCGACCACGGCAGAAGATAGAGAAAAGATGAGTGTCATCCCCTATGCCTCGGCCATAGGGTCTATTATGTATGCCATGCTGCGTACCAGACCTCATGTAAACCTTGCCCTAAGTTTGGTAGGAAGGTACCAAAGTAATCCCGGCATGGAACACTGGACAGCGGTCAGGAATATCCTGAAGTACCTGAAGAGGACTAAGGATATGTTTCTCATTTATGGAGGTGACGAAGAGCTCATCGTAAAGGGTTACGTCGACGCTAGCTTCGACACAGATCTGGATGACTCGAAGTCACAAACCGGATACATGTATATTTTGAATAGAGGAGCAGTAAGCTGGTGCAGTTGTAAGCAAAGGGTCATGGCGGGATCTACATGTGAAGCGGAGTACATGGCAGCCTCGGAGGCAGCACAGGAAGCAGTCTGGATGAAGGAGTTCATTACCGACCTAGGGGTGATTCCCAATGCGTCGGGCCCGATGACTCTCTTCTGTGACAACACTGGAGCTATTGCCCTTGCGAAGGAGCCCAGGTTTCACAGGAAGACCAGGCATATCAAGCGTCGCTTCAACTCCATTCGTGAAAGTGTTCAAAATGGAGACATAGATATTTGTAAAGTACATACGGACCTGAATGTAGCAGATCCATTGACTAAACCTCTCCCTAGAGCAAAACATGATCAACACCAGGACGCAATGGGTGTTCGATTCATCACAATGTAACTAGATTATTGACTCTAGTGCAAGTGGGAGACTGTTGGAAATATGCCCTAGAGGCAATAATAAATGGTTATTATTATATTTCTTTGTTCATGGTAATTGTCTATTGTACATGCTATAATTGTATTATCCGGAAATCGTAATACATGTGTGAATACATAGACCACAACGTGTCCCTAGTAAGCCTCTAGTTGACTAGCTCGTTGATCAACCGATAGTCATGGTTTCCTGACTATGGAATTTGGATGTCATTGATAACGGGATCACATCATTAGGAGAATGATGTGATGGACAAGACCCAGTCCTAAGCATAGCATAAAAGATCGTGTAGTTTCGTTTGCTAGAGCTTTTCCAATGTCAAGTATCTTCTCCTTAGACCATGAGTTCGGGCAACTCCCGGATACCGTAGGAGTGCTTTGGGTGTGCCAAACGTCACAACGTAACTGGGTGACTATAAAGGTACACTACGGGTATCTCCGAAAGTGTTTGTTGGGTTGGCACGGATCGAGACTGGGATTTGTCACTCCATATGACGGAGAGGTATCTCTGGGCCCACTCGGTAATGCATCATCATAATGAGCTCAATCTGACTAAGGCGTTAGTCACGCGATCATGCATTGCGGTACGAGTAAAGAGACTTTCCGGTAACGAGATTGAACAAGGTATTGGGATACCGACGATCGAATTTTGGGCAAGTAACATACCGATTGACAAAGGGAATTGTATACGAGATTGATTGAATCCTCGACATCGTGGTTCATCCGATGAGATCATCGTGGAACATGTGGGAGCCAACATGGGTATCCAGATCCCGCTGTTGGTTATTGACCGGAGAGGCGTCTCGGTCATGTCTGCATGTCTCCCGAACCCGTAGGGTCTACACACTTAAGGTTCGGTGACGCTAGGGTTGTAGAGATATGAGTATGCGGAAACCCGAAAGTTGTTCGGAGTCCCGGATGAGATCCCGGACGTCACGAGGAGTTCCGGAATGGTCCGTAGGTGAAGAATTATATATAGGAAGTCCAGTTTCGGCCACCGGGAAAGTTTCGGGGGTTATCGGTATTGTACCGGGACCACCGGAAGGGTCCCGGGGGTCCACCGGGTGGGGCCACCTGTCCCGGAGGGCCCCATGGGCTGAAGTGGGAAGGGAACCAGCCCATAGTGGGCTGGGGCGCCCCGCATGGGCCTCCCCTGCGCCTAGGGTTGGAAACCCTAGGGTGGGGGGCGCCCCACTTGACTTGGGGGGTAAGTTACCCCCCTGGCCGCCGCCCCCCCATCCAGATGGGCTCCTGGCCGCCGCCCCCTCCCAGGGGGCCTATTTAAAGGGGGGGAGGGCAGTAGTACAACAGCCTTTGGTGCCTCCCTCCTCCCCTGCTACACCTCTCCCTCTCGCAGAAGCTCGGCGAAGCCCTGCCGAGACCCGCTACGTCCATCACCACGCCGTCGTGCTGCTGGATCTCCATCAACCTCTCCTTCCCCCTTGCTGGATCAAGAAGGAGGAGACGTCGCTGCACCGTACGTGTGTTGAACGCAGAGGTGCCGTCCGTTCGGCACTCGGTCATCGGTGATTTGAATCACGGCGAGTACGACTCCGTCATCCACGTTCATTGGAACGCTTCCGCTCGCGATCTACAAGGGTATGTAGATGCACTCCTTTCCCCTCGTTGCTAGTATACTCCATAGATGGATCTTGGTGAGCGTGGGAATATTTTAAAATTCTGCTACGATCCCCAACACAAGGCCCATGGATCCTACGAGACGTAGACGGCCCATGGATCCTACGAGACGTAGAAGGCCCATGGATCCGACGGCCCGTGAAGGGCCATGGTCAGGCGAGTTGGCCCCCGTTTGAATGATATAGCATGTTCAAAGAATTATCCTACTCAATACTATCACCTCTAAAAAGCATACACTATACAACAAAGAGATCAAGGCATAGAAAGGTAGAATAATCCTACACTATACAATAAAGAAATTACAGCCGATTATACCCACTAGGTATTATGGTTCGACACACGTGATAATGAAGCATACACAAACAACAAATTACATACACTGGGCAAATACAGCTCATACATCACGGACGTGCATCAACTAAACTCCATTTGAACTATAATCTCTTTAGAAAATAGGATTGGCCGGATTCAGATAGCACAAATTTCAGTCTGCAAAATCTCCAATTTCTTCACGGTTACCTCAGTGTCTTGTTTCATTTTGTTGACTCCTGCATCTAATACCTGCATGTCCAGTCTCAACTTGTTGATTATACGTTGACAATCATGTACACGTTGTCTTGCCACCTCTAGTTGATGCTCGAGAACATCAGCACATTCCAATTCCAATCCATAATCATTCGGTAACGGCCATGCCGCACTGCTCGCAGATCTTTGTGTTGATGTCACTTCATCCTGAAATGTTTCTGTAAGTACACATGACTAGGGCAAAAATATAGTTACAACAGTGAAGCGAACAAGACACTATTTTGTACTACATGGCAAGACAGGACTAACAATAATGTTACACGTCACTTTCAAAAAAAATGTTACACGTCATGAAGCATAAGCAGGTGATATTTTGAAAATTATAAAAAAGGTAGTCTGTGCAGCCTGCATACAGAAATCCCTCTTAGCTCACCAGAGGAGCATGATGTTGGGGCCCAATCGAAAACACAGACAAGTTACAAATTTAGACAGCACATTGCGTATAAGTAAGAAAGCAGTTGGCCATTCTGTGCCTCAATTAAAGTCTTAGGGAGCATAATGAACAGCAGAGGGTTTCATACAAACATACTACAGCAGGCAAAACTATGCAATCATTAGCGTAGTATAAACTAGATTGTGAGCCTCATGCAATAATAGTTGGTTAATAGACTTCAATGCTTCAGGCACACTTCGGCAGAGTAATTAAATGGTAAGGCCTTTAATTATGTCAACTAATAGTGATACAAGTACCGAACATCAGGCATGATTATTTGGGCATCTCATTAACTGAGGACAAATAAAGCAATTGAAAAGAGAAAATTAACTATGCCTGAAACAAACAAGGAACTGAACTGTTGAGTTGCATACAGTGACTTACCTTAGCAGGTTGAAGAGGCTCAGCGCAGCTCCTACTTCTCTTGCAAGGCTCCTTCCTAACATCTTGTACTTGGAAATCCTCCATCTTATCTTCATTGCACCCCCTCTCCAAGGTGACACAAACTAGTTGCTCATCTCCTTGGAAGATAAATATGCATACTTTCCGGTCTGCGAACACAAAAGGATGAGATTATAACAAAACAACACCACATAATGAAACATGCCGCATCTCTTGCACTTGCACACAATGAAATGAGCATTTACTATGTCTGCACTATGTAAAAACTAGGTATACCTTCGAACTGGATCTCCAGGTACTCTTGGACAGCCTACTGTAGTGTACAGCCAAACCTTTATGTCACCTATGAGTTAGACAAGGCCCCCCTACAGCAGCCCTTAGTGTTTAAATCATTGACAAGCTCTGTTAGAGTGTTAGGTCAAGAACAACAAGTAATCAAAGCAAACAGTCCTAGTATGGCTGGCTGATGCAAACAAGCAATTGAACAGATGTGTGAGCAAATCTTACATATCAAGAAAAGAAGCAAAGAAGGAGGCTTAAAGACCATCACTTGACTGGCCAGATTTAAGGGGCATTTAAACATCATGTGCAACGTATGAACTAACATAAACATTGCATATTCCAGATTCTACAATGGAATGCACATGTATTAGGTCATGCCATGTATGGTGATGCCTAAATGTACAGATAGCAGGCAGGAGTGATTCATCATTGCACGCACAATTGAATTGCAGGTTAAGGGCCAGTTCGATTCCGCCTTTTCAGGGCATATTGTCAAAATAAGCCATAAAAGATGTAAAGAAGTCATTTTTGAGTTATGGGCTTGGGCTTAACTAATTTCGCTTTGGAGGGGGGTGTTTCGGGTAGAATCTCACTAAAAATTGAAGGGAAGGGGAATAGTGAAATAACTTTGTTGTCTGCCTATATTACACTCAAAATGCAACTGCTGACGCCCGTGTCACACCTGACCCTCAAGAAAAAACAAACACGCAAGCATTCATTGCCCTGCCCGCTTGCATCTCGTCTCCCCTTTCCCTCTACCTTGATCCCCTGCCTGCAGCACTAGAGTTCCTCCAGCGAGCCGTCGCCACTGGTCCCATCTGGCCTGGTCCTCGACGATGCTATGTCCAGCTAGGCTACATGGCCGGCGGGTAGGGGCAAATCTCCATGGCTGCTCCTCCCTCTCGCGCCGCCCCTCATTCTCATGGTCTCCAGCAGCTGCTCCACTGTGGTTCGTCCAACGCACTACTCCGGCGGGCGCTGCACAACTACGGCTGATGCCACACTGTGGCAGAAGGCACCTTATTCCCCCTCCCCTCCTCCCAGGCCATGGCCTTGAGGTGCTGTTGAAGGATGAGCTCATCCAACAAGGTGAGGATCTCCTATGATTTTTTGCCAAATTTTCATTCTGATCCACTATATGATGAATTGCTATGAGCTGCTTCTGCTGCTGCTATATGATGCATTGCTATGAGCTGCTCCTCCTGCTGCTATATGATGAATTGCTATGAGCTGCTGCTGCTGTATGATGAGTTGCTATGAGCTGCTGCTGTTGCTATATGATGAATTGCTATGAGCTGCTGCTGCTATATGATGAGTTGCTACAAGCTGCTCCTGCTGCTGCTATATGATGAGTTGCTACAAGCTGCTCCTGCTGCTGCTATATGATGAGTTGCTACAAGCTGCTCCTGCTGCTGCTATATGATGAATTGCTATGAGCTGCTCCTGCTGCTGCTATATAATGAATTGCTATGAGCTGCTGCTGGTATATGATGAATTCCAGACTGCTGCTGCTGTATGATTAGTTGCTATGAGCTGCTGCTGCTGCTATATGATGCTTTCAGGTGGTGCTGCTATACGATAATAACCAGCCACTTGGACCATCGAATTTCAATAAATAATTGTTCTTCATTTAAATGTGGGTCATGCGTTCTTTGTTTAAATTAGGCAAAACATTGACCAAAGTAGATTGTGCCAAGTAGATGGTATCTTTGTATTTGCATTTTGAGAAAATAGTGATGGTTTGTTTTCCTATCATATTAATTACTTCACTGGGTTCAATTTGTGATGTTTGCAAGTCAAATTAATTTCCATATGGGCAGCAAAATGAAAAAAATATAACGCAATCTAGACTTTCCACTGATCATACCAAAGATAAGCTGAAAACGCAATGAAAAGAACTGGTTGGCTTATTACATGGAGCTTTTATTCACAGGTGCTTATTTTCTTAGGATAACTCGTAATAACTGTCCCTAAGAAACTTGGCTAATAGAACTGGCATACAAATAACATGTCACGATGATTGCAATGGAGGAGTGACGTACCATAGCACACTGTATAGGCTCACCGCTGCCTCTCCTTTTTTTGCGATGTTCCATGAAATTGCCACATACATCTTGTACTTTTTCATTGTGTAACCCTATCTGCAAGTTGACACGGCTAATTTCAGACATCTCTACATGATACTACATTGCATATCCCTTGCGCATATTTAAATCACCAATTAACGATTGTGTGCATACCATAAACTAGCCATGACTATGTATGTTGGACTAGCAGGCACTCTAAGGGAGCCTAATGTAGTGCACTGGAATTCCTACATGCCACCTATGATTTTGCGTAATGTACTGCCCCTGTTCCTAAATATATGTCTTTGTAGAGATTCCAGTATGGACCACATACAGATGTATATAGATGCATTTTCGAGTGTAGATTCACTCATTTTGCTCCGTATGTAGCCTATAGTGGAATCTCTAGAAAGACTTATATTTAGCAACGGAGGTACGAGGTAGTATCATGTATGACATCTACATATCTAATTTAGCAGCCAGTAGTAGAAATCATTGTCTGCACAAAGGGATTACTGGTCGAAAATCCTAGCAAAGCACGCTGGCAGGCACAGAACAATACAAGAGAGAGAGACGCGCTTACAAGATCATAGCAATGCCTCAGTCCAGGATCTTGGTTGGCCAAGCTGTTAGATCCAGAAGAAACATCGTCCTTGTAGTTTTTGCCAGCTGCATAACAGGTAACAGCGACCAGTTAGTATATTTGAAGTACATTGGGCAGGTGATGCTGGACGGGTTTAAAGGTGACAAGTACCTAGGCCGTGGCGGGTGCTTGGCATCTCTCTAGACGGTGGGAATCAGGTTAGAAACGTCGAGCGTGATGACGCTGCGCTGGTTGTCGAGGTCTGGTAAGGAGATCTAGAACCGTCAAGTAGGGTGTTTGTGGAGCGGCTCTGGTAGGGTGGACTACGGTGTGGGCAAAGCGGATCTGTGGCCGAGGACGAGGGCGTAGCTGAAGCTGCTCCGGTGGTTGGGTTAAGGATGGTGTCGACGACGCGGATCTGCGGCCGTGGACGGGGCGTCAGAAGCTGCTCCGGTGGTTGGGTTAGGGGTGGTGTCGACGATGCGGATCTGCGGCCGTGGATGGGGCGTCAGAAGTTGCTCCGGTAGGTTGGATGAGGGTGCGAGGAAGCGGATCTGAGGTCGTGGACTTGTGAGTTGGCAAAGCGGCCCCGGTAGGGTTGAGAATGGTATAGGCGAAGCTACTCCGGTAGGGTTGACGATGGTGTCGGCGAAGCGGCTCCGGTAGGGTTGAGGAAGGTGTTGGCGAAGCGGCTCCGGTAGGGTTGAGGAAGGTGTCGGCAAAGAGGATCAGAGGCCGTCGACGGGGGCGTCGGTGGGGCGGCTCCGGGGGGTGTGGACGAAGCGTCTCCGGTGGGGAGTACGAATGAGCCACTGCAGATGCGCGGCGGTTGACGAGAGTACCGGCGAAGCAGATCCGGCACCGTGGACAAGGCCGTCACTGAATGGGCTGTGGTACAGTGGTGGATGAGCAGTCTACTTGTTTCTAGGGGAGGTGGGAGGGGTAGATGCGGCCGCAGAAGCAGATCCGGCGAGGTGGACGCCGCTGGCAGTGAATGGGCTATGGTACGCCGATGGATGAGCAGTCTAGGGTTTCGAGAGGGGAGGGGAGAAAGGGCGATGAAGTACGGACGGCGTGATGTAAGATGCTCTGGTGTTGTGGAGTTAGTCGTTTTTGCGGGAGGGGGAGAGGAAATGGGGTTGCCGTGTAGTGGGGGAACCGGAAGTTACCAAAGCAGCCCCGACCTATCATGTAGATGAGGGCGGTATTGTAACTGTTGGTCTCCGTGCACCAAGGACAAAAGGGGGATTTCGCATGCTAAAGACTAAGGTGGCGGAAATTTTACAAGGAGGCGGGAGATTTTGCCGCCCGCGGGATCGTTCGTATCAAGTTTCAACTAATTTTGGACCGTGCTAGCGGGAAGGTCATGCTAGACTGTGTACACGGGGCACGCGTCAGCAGTTAATAACTGGTGTGAAGTCCGACCCAGAAAAAAGACAATAACTCGGGATGATGCGCCGATAACTTGGACGTTCACACGGGCGCGGCCAATCGTACGGGTGTAGTGGCGCGTTCACAAAAAAGGGATCAAACGCTCAGCCTATGTATTTCTCGTGTAAATAGATAATTTAGTGCCATTGGTTATTTACTTTAAACATAATGCATTGACATGTTAGTGTAGAGGTGCACAAAAAGAAATGGATATTGTAGTCAGCTACTTAAAAGTGTTACCTCATATGATTACATAGCCTCCATTTCATAAATTGCGTACCCGTTGAATTCATATATGAATATTACATATGTTACTTCAAAATAGAAACTTAAATCATCCAAGACTAATGAATTTGAATGCAAGAGTAACAATGGTGCATATACATGATAGCTACATTGGTTGTTTGAAGAAACATCACTGTAACTTTGGCATGCACAACTGAAAAGGTTTATTTAAATAGAAAAAAATGTGATATGGGAGTGTCCAATCTTTATAGCGTTGAATTGATATTGTACCTTTGGCCACGATACGAAGTAGATATTGACTTATGTTCAAGCGATGCACGTCCACGATCGCTAGATAGTGATACATGAATGAATTGTGCAATCTCTCTCACACGCATACATATCTCATTTCCCTGTGGGCATCGGAATCACACACGTGCACTTCATGTATTTCTCTCCCTCCGTTAGGGTTAAATTCGTCTTTCTACCCCGTCCTACAAGTCTCTCACACAGAAACACACACGCTCTCTATGTCTAACACGCCCACCCCTTTAATTCCGCCCACCACAGCCACTAATGTCTCAAAGTATAATAATGTCTCTCACACATATGCTATCTATCTATCCCTTAATATAGCTAGATATGTGTGACACAAACTCCTTCTCCCTACTAGCAAGATGCCCATGCGTTGCACGGAACATCAAGATGCATTTGTATGAGAAGTTTATCTTGTGGGAGAAAAGGATGAACGAGGGAATGCCTTATTTGCAAATGCGGAGAGGGGTGTGGGTATCTTTTTGCAAAATTGCCATAGTTTCCTTCCTGTCCGTCGGATATAAATCGGATGGCCTATATTGCAGGATGGCAGGAACACCATCATCACCAACTCTGTTTTTTATAAGAGTAGAGATATGTGAGTGTCACTGCCCCCCCCACACACACACCCACACTTCCCAACACTGAAGGAGTAGGGTGACACCTCGATCTTGATACTAATCTATCAACTGGCTTCTCTCTCAAACATACACACACACACTACCCGGCACCGAAGGAGTAGGGTGGCACATCGATATTGATAATAATCTATCTACTCCTCTTTCAAACACACACACACACACACACTCGCTAGTTGTGCCTCTGTGCCTACCGCGCACACTCTCGATACGTCTTTCTCTCCCTCCCCCCCCAACAATGACAGCAGAAAGGTGACAACTCGATCTGATCATAATCTGTCAATTGGTTTCTCTCTCAAACATTGTGTCTCGGTGCCTCGCTCGGTAGCCCCCTCGATATGTAGACTTCTCGCGCACGCACAGCTGTAGTGACGATGACTTTGAACCCAGTGTGCCTTGTTTTTACCGGCCTCATGTGATAGTTTTCACCCTGTTTTCTGTTAATTAACAAGGCAACCTTTTCTTTGTTACTACTAGTGAATCTAAAATCATTCGGGGCAGACATAAAATATATCACTTCAATCCAATTATCGCAGCAACTATTTTAAAAGAAATTAGCTAGCTGCCCGTGCGTTGCATGGAACATCAAGATGCATTTGTATGAGTAGTTTATCTTGTGAGAGAAAAGGTTGAACGAGGGAAGGCCTTATTTGCGAACATGGAGAGACGTGTGGGTATATTTTTGCAAAATTGCCATAGTTTCTTTCCTATCCGTTAGATATAAATCCGACGGCCTATATTGCAGGATGGCACGCACACCATCATCACCAACTCTGTTTTCTACTCCCTCCGTCCGAAAATACTTGTCATCAAAATGGATAAAAAGAGATGTATCTAAAACTAAAATACGTCTTGATACATTTCCTTTTATCCATTTTGATGACAAGTATTTCCGGACGGAGGGAGTATTTGTCTTTTTAGAGATTTCAACAAGTGACTATGACCGGACCTTACCAACATACTCAAAAAAGTAGTCCATAATTTTGATGTTACCCTCTTTTCTTGGAGGTGCAGTGCCATCTGGATACCTCATAAATAAATCAAGGACAAATCTGACCCCTTCCTGAAAAGACATACGGAGCAAAATGAGTGAATCTACACTCTAAAATATGTCTACATACACATCCGTATGTGGTAGTCCATTTGAAATCTGAAAAGACAAATATTTAGGAACGAATCGAGTATATATAAGAGTAGACATGGAGATATATCTCCAGCATGGTCTACAACAAAAATGTGCTGGGCTAGTTAGCGCCGGATGCTCGCAACGCGATGACATGAGTTCGAATTCTGTCTTTTAACTTTATATTTTTATATTATATATTACACTACTTATTTAATATATGCTTCTTTCGCTACTGTATTGACAGTGGAACCCACAGAGTACTTAGAATACAAGATTAAGGATGGACTTGTTTCCTTTTAACTTTCTGTACGAAGCTGTAGCCACCTTGCAAGTCACGTGTACACTGTACATGCAATTAACTTTTTATTGAGGGACAATCATACATGCAATTAACTCAAATGGATTGGATGTCACTCTATTATTTCCAGCATAAAGAGCATCTGCAACGGCAGCCGGCAAATTTCCTCCCGCTTCCTTAAGCGGAGGACGACATCAAACACCAGCGGCATACATTTTTACAACTCTAACCAACCAGATGAAATTCGTGCAAACACGAACTGATTTCATATAAGCATGAAAGATTTCGTATAAAAAGCCGGATCTTCATATAAACATGATGGATTTCATTACATTTACATGAACTAAGAGGTGCCAATCCGGCTCTCTTGTATAATTAATACTCCCTTCATCCGGAAATACTTGTCCTAGAAATGGATGTATCTAGACTTATTTGAGTTCTAAATGGCCGCCCGCGGATCCCTTTGTCTTCCTCATGTCCGTCAGACACTTGCGGGGTCGACGAAGGTCCTCGGAAGAGACGAAGCAGCAAAGAAACCACCTGAATCCGCGGTCGTCGCCTCGGCGGTGGCCTTCATGGGTCCCAAGTGGCGGCGGCCTCCCGTGTTCTACATCTCCTCGATGATGGCGGCGGACACGGAGAAGCTGGCCACCGACTCGTCGCTCTCCACGCACCATGCTTCTGTCTCTGCCTGCATGGCGCTGCCGCAGGCACGGGAGGCGCGCCCATAGACACGGGAGGCGCGGCCACCGCAGACACTGGTGGCGCGGTACGACGTGGCAGCGACGGCGCCCGTACCGGCGCGCTAGCCGCCGTGCCAGCGTGGAGCAACTCGCCACTCCTCATCGAGCTGAACTGGAACGGCGAGTTGCTGAACCACGCGCCTGCTTGGGACGGCAACTGGCTCCGTCGGGCCAAGCGAGGTTGGTGAAGCACCGAGCGGCCTCGCCCGTATCCGGAGGGCTCGGCGGGCCACCCAGCCGGGTAATATGCCGGAGAACGGCTCATCGGAAGCCATCAGAAGAGTGGAGAAAATGGTGAAGGAGGAGATGGGGGAGCGGCAGAGGGGTGCGATTCTTGCCCGCTGCCTGTCTGGCCTCGTGTAAATAGAGGGCGGACGGTAGGAGCTTGGCCAGCGTCTGGCCTCGTTTAAACTGAGGGCGGGCGGGAGGAGCTCGGCCGGTGTTGCGTTTAATTCCGGACCGCTCATGAACGGACGTGTGGCAGGAGTAGGATTCTCGGTTTGCATGCGGGTTTAACGGAGGGGTTTAATGGAGGCGCCGGGCGTGCAGCGGGCGGCGCAGTACTATTCGATTTGACAGCAGTAATGAGCCGTCAAATCACAAAGGCCCTCGCCTCTCGTGAAACCGACCGAGCTAGACTGCCCCGCCCTCTAGCCTTTTAAAAAACGTATATACTCCACTTTTGTACAGTAGTAGTATCGATGGATTGCGCCATGGAGAAAAACTTGAAATTAACAAAAAAGGTGGTACATATAGAGAGCGCTCGTCGCCAAATTATGCATATAGTACTATTAAAAAGGCTTGTCATAATAATGGTGTCCAGCACAAGTGCACAACCCACCCCTCAAATAAAACTAAGCACCCTGGAATTCTTTGACAAAACTAAGCACCCTGAAATTCTTTGACAACTAAACTGCTGGCTATATGATGTTGGCCATATATATTGTACGTATATAATGTGTAGAAACGAGTGGTAGTACTATACCAACTAAAAGATGAAATATAAGAAATACTAGTATGTACGTACTGAAGAGTTAAAGTAACAAGAAGAAACATAACATAGTTCTGCTGGGGGCTCAGCACAACACACCCCTCAAATTAAATTAAGCACACCTGAAATTAAGCTTTGCAACTATTCCGGTAGACACTACATTAGAACCACCATGAGCAATGACACTGCCACCTTACTCGGAGTCCTCGTCCACGTCCTCGACTTCGTCCTTGTCCCTCTTCCTCTTGGCCGATACATCTTTGCTTGAACCGCACACTCGGCTGTTGCTCTTCATCCAACCCTTGTAGATATTGAAGCAAAGGTAGCCATCCATTGCAGCGTAGTGGATGTGGTCTATATCTAGTACATTCCGCTGCCATGCATGACAATGAAACGTGTATGGAGGTTTCTCCAGTTTACCGTACGAAGGATGAACCATGGCTCCTGCCAGGGTCAGCATTGAAGGCTGACGAGAGGACACTAGCCGATTCTTCTGGAGGTCGAAGGTGTTGCCTACAACGAGGCCTATCCGACGCAGGACTTCTTTGTCATTACCAAAGTCTACAGTAACGAATTTGACTAGGTTGCTCTCGAGGAAGTCCTTAAAATCCTGGCACTCAACGTTGGCATGGCATATGTGGTAGACCAAGCATAAGTCATGCACGCAAACCTTGATCACGGCGGGCTTCTTCCTCTCTTCGTCCTTTAGATCCTTCTCTCGTCCCAGGACTGTGGTGTACTCAACATCTAGCCCAGCGACCCACTCATCATCTGAGTTTTCGAACATGCGTCTGAAGAGAGAAAGGCATCCTTTCACCGTCGCGGAAGAACGGGTGTAGATGACGTCGAACTCATTGTCGGTGATGGTTCTAACCTTGTACTCACATCGATCGGGGAGATTTGGGATGCCATGGATTTGGGAGGAGGGTTAGGATTAGTGGAACTATCATAATGTGAATGGACGGGACGACTGGGAGCAAACCACCATAGTATTGAAGGACGTGCGGGGACGAGTAGGAGCGAACTGCCAGCGTGCGAACGACAGGGTAGTGGCTTTCCATTCTCCCATGATACGGGCTTCCGAGAGCCCTTGGATCTATGATCGAACGGTTTCATGGCGTGATTCTAGACCTATGGGTGAATATCCTATCCTGGAGGGTTATTCTGCAAATTTTCAGCAACTTAGCATGTGACCGTTTGATCTCAGATCCAAGGGCTGCCAGCAGCCCGTATCATGGTCGCGCCTACCACGACCGTCGCGTCGCTCGTGCGGTCGCGCCCTTGGAGATTTAACACGGTGCGTTAGGCTATCTGATGTTGGCATGTCATACATAGTCATCACTTAGTCACTCATACTACAACAAGGTTTTGGCTATAAGGTTGGCTATAAGGTTGGCTGTAAGTGTATTTTTTTACTTCTCTCTATCTCTTTCTTCGTACTCCCTCCGTCCCATAATATAAGAATGTTTTTGACACTAGTGTAGTGCCAAAAACGTTCTTATATTATGGGACACAGGGAGTACAAGTATTTATTGCATTTGCCAAGGAATGACCTCTTCCAATGAAATGGTGTTGCTAAGTTTGCTTCATTTAATTAGCTATAGACTCAAAATTGTCTTTTCACCTAGGTACACGCGCTTAGCACCGTTTCTTCCTTGGGTCACCAAACTAGTCTCTCTCTTCTTGATTAACTTGCCACATCAGACTTTATGCCTATGTGGCAAGCTTAAGCACCTGTAGGAGCAAGTAAGTACAATAGTGCGCTTTACATGGCATTTTTGCATATGTGGAGGAAAGAGAGGCAAGGAAAAAGTGGAGAAGTGGCTCTCATGCAAGAGCCAGCCTCTACTACATGGTGGAGCATTGGGAGAGGCACCTGTATGGAGGTGGTCAGGAATCGGGAGACTCACGCCGGTCATAGCGCCCAGTTAAAATGATAATGGTAAGTCAAATCACGAGGCCCCACCTGTCCAGCAGTAACTCGTTATCAAATCACACAGCCCTACGTTTGCAGCAGCCTACTCCCTTGTCTTCTCGCGTCTCTGTCGAACCGACTAGGCGGAACTGCCCCGCCTACCACGCGGGAAAAGCCCGCGCAGTATACTCCCTCTGTCTAGGTGACCAAGGTGGAGAGGAAAACAAGAGAACTTAATGTTTAGTATTTGCTCAGGCTGGTTGTAATGGTACTAGCCTTAGCAATTTTGATGAGGTGTCATAGAATTAAATGAAGAAAGAGAGAGAGTTGAGTACTATGTGTCATACATGGCAATAAATAAAGTACTACATGATACTAATATATGATACATGGCGCAGGAGTACTAAGTATTATTAATACAGTTTTGCTAGAACTCATCTAGATGAGATATAATTTGGTCTCATTCATCTTTTATAGCCATTGGATATGATGCTATATAAGATGCGTGTGTGCTGACGTGGGTTGTATTTGTTCTTGTGCAACGAACTGACCACTGCATGTCATGTTTGATAGTCTCAAGTCATTAAAAGCATACAAGCCCCACATCTCTTCTTGGTTGATTCCTCTATTTATGTCAAAAATAAGAAACAACGCGAGAGTTAATGCACCACGCCTATGTGTTTACTATTTGGTTTTCATAAGATGACTTAATACTCACCTAGACAGAGGGAGTATTCGATTTGACAGCGGGCGGCGCAGTTCCCGATACGGCTTTAATGCAGACGAGGGAGGGAGTAGCGGTTCCCGATATGTTGAACGGCCAATGCATCCTCCTTCAATTAATGCATGAGGGAAGTAATGGGAGGAGGTCCGGGAAAAGAGGCTGCACGATGTGAATGCAACGCAGTTTGCCCTCATTGCCCTCATATAAAGGCGCCCCTCCATTCCAATGCATCTACCACATCGTACGCACCTAAGCATTTGCCTAAGCACCTACACTAAGCGCAAAAGAGCTCACTCCAGACCCATGGCGGCGATGCGCGTGAGCGCCCAGCGGCTGCGCCAGATGGTCCACGATGCCGGCCTGCGGCATGGCGCTGAGGATCGTCTCCAGACGGTGTTGGAGACCGGCTGGTGGATGGTCGCCGTCGACGCCAACTACGACTCTCAGTTGGACCAGATGATCATTGCCACCAGCAACAAGTTCACCGTCCTCAAGAAGCTCGCGGACAACATCGCCGTACTCCTCCAGCCCACGCGCCCGGGCTCCTCATTGCCTGCCACCCTAATCGGCCTCCATGGTCGGAACCTCTTTCAAGCACTGGTGGCCCTGCGACTGCCCGCCGACGCCACGAAGAACGTCCACCTAGAGGTCGCGCTTGCCGCGAGGCGCCTCGCCCTGCAAAAATTCCTTGACCTACACATCCACGTGTACGAGCAAATCGTGTACATAGGTATCTACAAGGCCAGTGAGGACGCTACGACGTTGGCCTTCCTCAACCGGCTGGAAGCCTTGGATGCCTTTGCTGAGAAGCACCTCAACCTCGCCACAAAAGCCGCCGCTCCTTAGCCGCCGGTCGGTGGCCCGGCGCACTAAGTTGAGGAGGACGAGGTCGTACATTCATGGATCCATCTTTCTTCTTGCCTTCTGTAACCACCACTGCGATCACATCATCGTGGCCTTAATTCTTATTGTGCTGTTGCATTCTCGTTCGCGTCGCACCCCCACACGCCTGGGAATCGAGAGTACAACACGGCTCGTCCGGCACGACACATAGCTTAGGGAAGGCGTGTTGCCTAGCATTTTCACTTTCATGTGGGACCGCCATTGAGCAAACCGACACCCCGCCCGCCACCGGGTTGGAAAACAGAAACGAGGGGAAGATCTAGCTGTAGCACGGAAGCCAAGAAATTTGGTGTCAGACGGGGCTCGTTGATAGAGTAAGAGCATTCCGTACTAGTACTACTCCTACTAGTACCAAGTTTGTACTCCTAATACTATATTACTAGTACTACCACTATACAACTAGTAGGTATGTGCATGGCACAACATCGTAGGAACAAAAAATGGGAAGATCTTGTTTTGGGTGATTTATCTTTTTTTCAATCAACGTACTATGAATAATATGATGTGGGGGCACCCATGAAGCTTATGTGGCTTGGTTGCATGGCTACGGAAGGTTAGAGAAAAATAAATAGATAATGTGTTTAGAGTGCACTCCACTAAATAGATATACTTTGGATCCATTGCAATGGACCGGCACATCTATATCTATACCCCCTATATAGTGTGTGAAAAACTTTGAAAGTTGGTCGTTGGATGAAGCCAATCCGACGGTACAAAGACGGCAAATCCGAGCACTACTGGCCGTTGGATATCATCCACCAGATTCTGCCACATGTATAATCTAGAAGACTCCATGGTTGAACTTAATTCATGACTAACTTTGCCAGAACTAAGCTTAGGCAAAGTTATTAGTTCTTCAAAATGCGAGCCACAAGTTGGCAAGCCTAAGGGAATCTTGCCACATTTTTGTGTGTATGTCATGTGGGGCCTTAGTGTGGCTTGCCTAAGGTGTGGCTTGAACCAAACACTCACCTAAGTTAATCAAACTTGCCTAACCTTACATTCCACCAGATTTTTCCACATGTTAGAATCCAGAAAGCTCCACATGTAGAAGCATAATGCACAAACCACCAGAATCTCATGCGTGCAATGCACGTGTACCTTACTAGTACTAGTTGGTAGTAGTAAGAAACAAATTCCAGTTTTGGCACGAGCTCGTACTGCGGGAGCACCACAAGGCCTGCCGCAGGAGTTACATTTCCCTCTCGGGGCCCACGGGACCGAACTTCAGCGCCTTACTACACCTACCTTTGAGTCAATAACATGTGGACCCGATAGGTGACTGGTCCACATGTAATGCTCCCGTAGGCAGAGGGGCGGTGGGGCCAAGAGGGGTGAGCCGCAGGTCGGGGGACGTGTGGTTTCATGGGTTCGAGTGGCGTCGTGGGAATCGCGGGTGGTTGTGGTAGAAACTTGATGCTCGCCGCATTTTAGGTGGCCCACATGTCATGCACACAAAGGCAGAGGGGTGGTGCGGTCGAGAGGGGTGAGGCGCACGTCGGGGGGCGTGGTGCCGTGGGTTGGAGAGGCGTCGTGGGAATCGCGAGATGAAACGTGATGGTCGCCGTAGTTGAACTTCCATGGACAAGCTGTCATGTCTACGAACACATGCACTGCATACCGATCATTGGAAGGAGTAGCAGAGAAAGCTATATATGCGGATAAATAGGTCCTTATAGTCAAGCGGACCCACGCTACTACTATGTTCCAAAGACATGCACACCATCGAAATAGTCCATCAATATCAATATACGCTGAGAGGGAATAATTTTTTTACAAGAGAGGAAATAGTTCATCCATCCATAATGCCCTCCTGCTGGTGCAGCCTTTTCTTCTTCTTCTTCTTCTCCTTCTTCTTCTTCTCATTCTCTGTGGGAGACGGCTTCGCAACAAGCTTTTTGGACCTTGCAGCTATCTCGAAACTCACAAGGGCATCGAGGGCAGCATATTTTATCTGCTCATACATCAAGGGATAATTCTCCCATCCAGACGACCTTAATGCCACCGTCTCGTCACCCTTCTGAAGATTTGTACAGAGCACAAAATTTGCTACGTCGAATAGGGATGGTGTCTGTTTATCACAATCTTCTACAGGAATTTTGATTCTGGTTTGTAGGTCAGCGATGCTTTTCAAATCAAGGTTGTACTGCTCCAGCTTCTGTTTGTCCCCTTCGATGGCTGCCCCACAGAAGTATACGTCCTCCCGAGACAAGAAATTGTGAAGCTCACCTGGTATGGAGGGCGAGTGTATGATGTGGTACACCAAAACGTCATCTTCGAAGCACAGCTGAAGGACGGCGGCGCGCTGGATCTTCCCAGGGGCACGCTCCGTGTACTCTGCATCGAGACCGATGACCCTCGTCTCTACCTTTTCGAGGGAGTTGGATACATTGTTGATCCACTGCCGAACAACCCTTGGGTGGACGGTGACGGTGGCAACTATGCGCATCGAGCCTTCGACGAGGACATGTTGGACGCTAAAAACCTGCATCTCGATCTCTTTCGCCATTTGGAACCGCTAGAACGGAGGGCTATGGTTTGGAGAATTAGGATTTGATGGCTAGTCTAACTGAAGTAGTAGATGATTATTTAAAGAGGTTAAAACAATGTGAACGCAGTGGGGTTTGGATGCAAATGAAGACGAAGGGGAGGTGAAGAACCCGAGGAGAATCGGTTCCTGATGGAGAAGTAAATGGGAGAAGTGGCGTGCAGGCAGTTGATTAGACGGTTAGGTAGACTAAACGAAAAGCCTATGCAGGTAGACTGATGAGTCGTACCTGTTCGTGTACGTGCCCATCCTTCCTGATAGGCGGGACCTATGCAAACAGATAAAAAATGTGTCGTAGTTTTTTTTGAGCGCGTGAGTGGGAGACACAACATTCTCTGGTTAAGGAATACTCCCTCCGTTTAGGTGAGTATAAGTCACCTTATGAAAATCAGGTTTTCCCAAAACCTTTAGGCGTGGAGCATTAACTTCCTGCTCGATCCCCTCCCAGCCTCGTTAGCCAGCATTCTCTTCCTCTGCTGCCGCGTTCTACCTTTCCATTTTTCCTCTTCTCAAGTGTGGAACGATCTGCATGCCGTCCTTGATGCACCAGAACGACCACTGCATGCATCGCGGCAGGGCGTTGATTGGGCATGCACGAGAATTTGGTTCTACTCGCAATATGGATGATACCTGAACGATGAAGTGAACAGGCATGCTAGCACGGGAGACCTATTTTTGCTATACAATACTGGAGTACTCATGTTCCTACTACTACTACTAGTAGTAGTAGTACAACTATGGTACACTTGATGGTCAAAATACTATTCATCCGGTCCTCACAGTGAAGTGACAACACCCTGCGCCTGACACTAGTCCAGGCGGCGTGTTCGGGTTACCAAAGTCAGCCTCACCCTATGCACTGTGCAGTCTGTCACCGCCGCTGTACAGCACATTGGCGCCTCGCCTCGTCTCCCTCTCCGCTCCCATAGCACCACTCCATCTCCATCCCCTTCTCCGTCTCCGTCTCCATCTCCATCTCACTGTGCCCCCATGTACCGTCGCCTCACTCGCCTCCCCCAGTACCACTATTCCCCCGCTAGCCGCTCCAGCACCGACATCCTTCTCCCCCGTAAATCAAGCCCCCTTCCAAACTCCACCATGGCCGAACGCGAACCGCGCAGCATCCATATGAGCCGCGATTGGAGCAATCTCCCTAGTGACATCCTCGACCTCTGTTGTTCGTGTATGGATATGTTGAGTGCCCTGCGGCTGGCTGCATGCTCGAGGGACTTGCACACGGCCATCGTCGAAGCGAGGCCTAAGCTTTTCAAGACACCCTGCTTGCTGCTATCTGTTCTTGCGAGATTGGCTCACCATGATACGGAGGCGTGCATGATGCCCCTCGACTTCAATCCGATCTCCATTAGCCGAAACTTCTTTGCAGGTATGTAGTGGGTCGACGTACATCATTTCCCTCGACATCGATCCGATCACCATCGCCCGAAACTTCTTGGCAGGTATGTACTGGGTCGGCATGAACTCCCACTGGATGGCTGCCTTCAGAGAAGACGGTAAAAAGTTGGTGCTCGTGAACTTCCAGATCTCCCATGAGATTATCCTTCCTCCGTTGGATTATATAGAGTATTACCATCGCGGTCCAAGTCATCTAGATTACGACGTCAGTTGGACGGACCTTGTTTTGCAGAAGATTGTAATCTGCCAAGTGCCCACACGACATGCGAATTACGCAGACTTCAAGCTAATTGCCTTGTTCGACCGCGGACTCGCCTATCTTTACGCCGGTGCCTTCTTTAGCTGGAGACAACTCGGCTCGCAGTGGATCATCGTCAAAGCTAATACACACTTCTGTGATGCTATTGAACACAATGGCATCATCTACGCGATCGACAAAGCAGATGGCACCACGTATTGCTGGGACGGCGCGTGTAAGTTGTTTCCGTCTCATGTTAATGATGACGCCATGACACTGTTTGAACTTTTTGTGATGATTGGCATATCCCTGTTTGAGCAAAATTTGAGTAGAACTATGGCAATGTATTAGAGACGCCGTAAATCAGCTATATTTGGAATGAGTTAATTCATGCGATTGTGACCATGTCATTACAGCCAATTTGTACCCTGAATAATCAAACGGTTAGGAATATATGGATATTATCCTTATTTTACAGTAATCTATATACTACTACTAAATATGAGTGTGTATCAATGGCCATGTTAGTTTCCTCATTTTCATGATGTAGAAACATGCACCACACTGTTGGTTTCATCTAACCATACAGTAGGGAAGTAAATGTGCATATGGAGAACTCTATATTTGGAAGTAGTGAAATCCTGCAATGCTTACCATATGTACATACCTATATTCGCCCTTCAGCAATCAATGGCTAGAATAATATCCTCACAAAAATTTTGCCCACAGAACACGAGTATATAACAATGCATGGTCTGTTAGTTACCTTGAAGAATTTGTTTGTGAGGACAGAACATGATTACTCCCTCCGTTCCCAAATATTTGTCTTTCTAGAGATTTTAACAAGTGACTACATACGGAGCAAAATGAGTGAATCTACACTCTAAAATATGTCTACATACATCCGTATGTTGTGTCTATTTGAAATGCCTAGAAAGACAAATATTTGGGAATGGAGGGAGTACATAACATGCATGACATGGTAGTTTCCTGTGAAGAATCGATTGCGAGATAACATGAGTATAACCATGCATGGCACTTCTATATTTTCAAACCCAGTATACATTTCCCTGTATTTTCCTCCCAATTCCAACAGGGACATATCATCATGTTTCTTGCATTATCCTACTCATACTCTGAACAATGCTGATCTTACATTAACAATGCCTGTCCTTTTTGATATGATGCGGTGTCCCTACAGTTACTGCCCTTTGTAATCACACCACCTTTGCCAAAAACAGGGAAACACAACTGGTTCCTCGCTCGATCAGACGACGGCAAAAGACTGATGATCATTCAGACACATGAGCCGGAAAAGTTATATTGCAAAAACCCCACTGTATACATGTTGGGGAACGTAGTAATTTCAAAAAATTTCCTACGAACACGCAAGATCATGGTGATGCATAGCAACGAGAGGGGAGAGTGTTGTCCACGTACCCTCGTAGACCGATAGCGGAAGCGTTAACACAACGCGGTTGATGTAGTCGTACGTCTTCACGATCCGACCGATCAAGTACCGAACGCACGGCACATCCGAGTTCAGCACACGTTCAGCTTGATGACGTCCCTCGAACTCCGATCCAGCCGAGTGTTGAGGGAGAGTTTCGTCAGCACGACGGCGTGGTGATGATGATGATGTTCTACCGACGCAGGGCTTCGCCTAAGCACCACTACGATATTATCGAGGTGTAATATGGTGGAGGGGGGCACCGCACACGGCTAAAAGATCGTTGATCAATTGTGTGTAGAGAGGTGCCCCCCTGCCCCCGTATATAAAGGAGCAAGGGGGAGGCCGCGGGCCAAGGGAGGAGAGGCGCGCCAGGAGGAGTCCTACTCCTACCGGGAGTAGGACTCCCCCCTTTTCCATGTTGGACTAGGAGAGGAAGGGGGAAAAGGTGGAGGGGAGGAAGGAAGGAGGGGCGCCGCCTCCCTCTCCTTGTCCTATTCGGACTAGGGGGGGAGGGGCGCGCGACCCTGCCCTGGCCTCCTCTCCTCTCTTCCACCTAGGCCCACTAAGGCCCATTAAGTTACCGGGGGGTTCCAGTAACCTCCCGGTACTCCGGAAAAATCCCGATTTCACCCGGAACACTTCCGATGTCCAAACATAGGCTTCCAATATATCAATCTTTATGTCTCGACCATTTCGAGACTCGTCTTCATGTCCGTGATCATATCCGGGACTCCGAACAACCTTTGGTACATCAAAGCATATAAACTCACAATATAACTGTCATCGTAACGTTAAGCGTGCGGACCCTACGGGTTCGAGAACTATGTAGACATGACCGAGACACCTCTCCGGTCAATAACCAATAGCGGAACCTGGATGCTCATATTGGTTCCACATATTCTACGAACATCTTTATCGGTCAGACCGCATAACAACATACGTTGTTCCCTTTGTCATCGGTATGTTACTTGCCCGAGATTCGATCGTCGGTATCTCGATACCCAGTTCAATATCGTTACCGGAAAGTCTCTTTACTCGTTCCGTAATACATCATCCCGCAACTAACTCATTAGTCACAATGCTTGCAAGGCTTATAGTGATGTGTATTACCGAGTGGGCCCAGAGATACCTCTCCGACAATCGGAGTGACAAATCCTAATCTCGAAATACGCCAACCCAACAAGTACCTTTGGAGACACCTGTAGAGCACCTTTATAATCACCCAGTTACGTTGTGACGTTTGGTAGCACACAAAGTGTTCCTCCGGTAAATGGGAGTTGCATAATCTCATAGTCATAGGAACATGTATAAGTCATGAAGAAAGCAATAGCAACATACTAAATGATCGAGTGCTAAGCTAACGGAATGGGTCAAGTCAATCACATCATTCTCCTAATGATGTGATCCCGTTAATCAAATGACAACTCATGTCTATGGCTAGGAAACATAACCATCTTTGATCAACGAGCTAGTCAAGTAGAGGCATACTAGTGACACTCTGTTTGTCTATGTATTCACACATGTATTATGTTTCCGGTTAATACAATTCTAGCATGAATAATAAACATTTATCATGATATAAGGAAATAAATAATAACTTTATTATTGCCTCTAGGGCATATTTCCTTCAGTCTCCCACTTGCACTAGAGTCAATAATCTAGATTACACAGTAATGATTCTTACACCCATGGAGTCTTGGTGCTGATCATGTTTTGCTCGTCGAAGAGGCTTAACGGGTCTGCAACATTCAGATCCGTATGTATCTTGCAAATTTCTATGTCTCCCACCTGGACTAAATCCCAGATGCAATTGAAGCGCCTTTTGATGTGCTTGGTTCTTTTGTGAAATCTGGATTCCTTTGCTAAGGAAATTGCACCAGTATTGTCACAAAAGATTTTCATTGGTTCCGATGCACTAGGTATGACACCTAGATCGGATATGAACTCCTTCATCCAGACTCCTTCATTTGCTGTTTCCGAAGCAGCGATGTACTCCGCTTCACACGTAGATCCCGCCACGACACTTTGCTTAGAACTGCACCAACTGACAGCTCCACCGTTCAATGTAAACACGTATCCGGTTTGCGATTTAGAATCGTCCGGATCAGTGTCAAAGCTTGCATCAACGTAACCATTTACAATGAGCTCTTTGTCACCTCCATAAACGAGAAACATATCCTTAGTCCTTTTCAGGTATTTCAGGATGTTCTTGACCGCTGTCCAGTGATCCACTCCTGGATTACTTTGGTACCTCCCTGCTAAACTTATAGCAAGGCACACATCAGGTCTGGTACACAGCATTGCATACATGATAGAGCCGATGGCTGAAGCATAGGGAACATCTTTCATTTTCTCTCTATCTTCTGCAGTGGTCGGGCATTGAGTCTTACTCAATCTCACACCTTGTAGTACAGGCAAGAACCCTTTCTTTGCTTGATCCATTTTGAACTTCTTCAAAACTTTGTCAAGGTATGTGCTTTGTGAAAGTCCAATTAAGCGTCTTGATCTATCTCTATAGATCTTGATGCCCAATATATATGCAGCTTCACCGAGGTGTTTCATTGAAAAACTCTTATTCAAGTATCCCTTTATGCTATCCAGAAATTCTATATCATTTCCAATTAGCAATATGTCATCCACATATAATATCAGAAATGCTACAGAGCTCCCACTCACTTTCTTGTAAATACAGGCCTCTCCAAAAGTATGTATAAAACCAAATGCTTTGATCACACTATCAAAGCGTTTATTCCAACTCCGAGAGGCTTGCACCAGTCCGTAAATGGATCGCTGGAGCTTGCACACTTTGTTAGTTTCCTTTGGATCGACAAAACCTTCCGGTTGCATCATATACAACTCTTCTTCCAGAAATCCATTCAGGAATGCAGTTTTGACATCCATTTGCCAAATTTCATAATCATAAAATGCGGCAATTGCTAACATGATTCGGACAGACTTAAGCATCGCTACGGGTGAGAAGGTCTCATCGTAGTCAATCCCTTGAACTTGTCGAAAACCTTTCGCAACAAGTCGAGCTTTATAGACAGTAACATTACCGTCAGCGTCAGTCTTCTTCTTGAAGATCCATTTATTTTCAATGGCTTGCCGATCATCGGGCAAGTCAACCAAAGTCCATACTTTGTTCTCATACATGGATCCCATCTCGGATTTCATGGCCTCAAGCCATTTTGCGGAATCTGGGCTCACCATCGCTTCTTCATAGTTCGTAGGTTCGTCATGGTCTAGCAACATAACCTCCAGAACAGGATTACCGTACCACTATGGTGCGGATTTTAATCTGGTTGACCTACGAGGTTCAGTAATAACTTGATCTGAAGTTTCATGATCATTATCATTAACTTCCTCACTAATTGGTGTAGGTGTCACATAAACTGATTTCTGTGATGATCTACTTTCCAATAAGGGAGCAGGTACAGTTACCTCATCAAGTTCTACTTTCCTCCCACTCACTTCTTTCGAGACAAACTCCTTCTCTAGAAAGGATCCATTCTTAGCAACGAATGTCTTGCCTTCGGATCTGTGATAGAAGGTGTACCCAACAGTCTCCTTTGGGTATCCTATGAAGACACATTTCTCCGATTTAGGTTCGAGCTTATCAGGTTGAAGTTTCTTCACATAAGCATCGCAACCCCAAACTTTAAGATACGACAATTTTGGTTTCTTGCCAAACCATAGTTCATAAGGCGTCGTCTCAACGGATTTCGATGGTGTCCTATTTAGAGTGAATGCAGCCGTCTCTAAAGCATAACCCCAAAACGATAGCGGTAAATCAGTAACAGACATCATTGATCGCACCATATCTAGTAAGGTACGATTATGACGTTCGGACACACCATTACGCTGTG
Source organism: Triticum aestivum (assembly GCF_018294505.1). Lineage (NCBI taxonomy): Eukaryota > Viridiplantae > Streptophyta > Magnoliopsida > Poales > Poaceae > Triticum > Triticum aestivum. Next base: position 124,747,936 of record NC_057811.1, on the reverse strand, counting down.
GTGTTCCGGGTGGCGTGAGTTGCGAAACTATTCCGCATTGTTTCAAATGTAGGCCAAACTCGTAACTCAAATATTCTCCTCCACGATCTGATCGTAGAAACTTTATTTTCTTGTTACGATGATTTTCAACTTCGCTCTGAAATTCTTTGAACTTTTCAAATGTTTCAGACTTATGTTTCATTAAGTAGATATACCCATATCTGCTCAAATCATCTGTGAAGGTGAGAAAATAACGATATCCGCCACGAGCCTCAATATTCATCGGACCACATACATCTATATGTATGATTTCCAACAAACCAGTTGCTCTCTCCATAGTTCCGGAGAACGGTGTTTTAGTCATCTTGCCCATGAGACACGGTTCTCAAGTACCAAGTGCTTCATAATCAAGTGATTCCAAAAGTCCATCATTATGGAGTTTCTTCATGCGCTTTAAACCGATATGACCTAAACGACAGTGCCACAAATAAGTTGCACTATCATTATCAACTCTGCATTTTTTGGTTTCGACATTATGAATATGTGTATCACTACAATCGAGATTCATTAAGAATAGACCACTCTTCAAGGGTGCATGACCATAAAAGATATTATTCATATAAATAGAACAACCATTATTCTCTGATTTAAATGAATAACCGTCTCGCATCAAACAAGATCCAGATATAATGTTCATGCTCAACGCTGGCACCAAATAACAACTATTTAGGTCTAATACTAATCCCGAAGGTAGATGTAGAGGTAGCGTGCCGACCGCGATCACATCGACTTTGGAACCATTTCCCACGCGCATCGTCACCTCGTCCTTAGCCATTTTGCGCTTAATCCGTAGCCCCTGTTTCGAGTTGCAAATATTAGCAACAGAACCAATATCAAATACCCAGGTGCTACTGCGTGCATTAGTAAGGTACACATCAATAACATGTATATCACATATACCTTTGTTAACCTTGCCATCCTTCTTATCCGCCAAATACTTGGGGCAGTTCCGCTTCCAGTGACCAGTCTGCTTGCAGTAGAAGCACTCAGTTTCAGGCTTAGGTCCAGACTTGGGTTTCTTCTCCTGAACAGCAACTTGCTTGTTGTTCTTCTTGAAGTTCCCCTTCTTCTTCCCTTTGCCCTTTTTCTTGAAAATAGTGGTCTTATTGACCATCAACACTTGATGCTCCTTTTTCATTTCTACCTCCGCTGCCTTTAGCATTGCGAAGAGCTCGGGACTTGTCTTATTCATCCCTTGCATGTTATAGTTCATCACGAAGCTCTTGTAGCTTGGTGGCAGTGATTGAAGAATTCTGTCAATGACACTATCATCCGGAAGATTAACTCCCAGTTGAATCAAGTGATTATTATACCCAGACATTTTGAGTATATGCTCACTGACAGAACTATTCTCTTCCATCTTGCAGCTGTAGAACTTATTGGAGACTTCATATCTCTCAATCCGGGCATTTGCTTGAAATATTAACTTCAACTCCTGGAACATCTCATATGCTCCATGACGTTCAAAACGTTGTTGAAGACCCAGTTCTAAGCCGTAAAGCATGGCACACTGAACTATCGAGTAGTCATCAGCTTTGCTCTGCCAGATGTTCATAACTTCTGGTGTTGCCCTTGCAGGAGGCCTGGCACCTAGCAGTGCTTCCAGGACGTAATTCTTCTGTGCAGCAATGAGGATAATCCTCAAGTTACGGACCCAGTCCGTGTAATTGCTACCATCATCTTTCAACTTTGCTTTCTCAAGGAACGCATTAAAATTCAACGGAACAACAGCACGGGCCATTTATCTACAATTAACATAGACAAGCAAGATACTATCAGGTACTAAGTTCATGATAAATTCAAGTTCAATTAATCATATTACTTAAGAACTCCCACTTAGATATACATCCCTCTAATCCTCTAAGTGATCACGTGATCCATATCAACTAAACCATGTCCGATCATCACGTGAGATGGAGTAGTTTCAATGGTGAACATCACTATGTTGATCACATCTACTATATGATTCATGCTCGACCTTTCGGTCTCCGTGTTCCGAGGCCATATCTGCATATGCTAGGCTCGTCAAGTTTAACCTGAGTATTCTGCGTGTGCAACTGTTTTGCACCCGTTGTATTTGCACGTAGAGCCTATCACACCCGATCATCACGTGGTGTCTCAGCACGAAGAACTTTCGCAACGGTGCATACTCAGGGAGAACACTTTTATCTTGAAATTTTAGTGAGAGATCATCTTATAATGCTACCGTCAATCAAAGCAAGATAAGATGCATAAAGATAAACATCACATGCAATCAATATAAGTGATATGATATGGCCATCATCATCTTGTGCTTGTGATCTCCATCTCCGAAGCACCGTCATGATCACCATCGTCACCGGCGCGACACCTTGATCTCCATCGTAGTATCGTTGTCGTCTCGCCAACTATTGCTTTTACGACTATCGCTACCGCTTAGTGATAAAGTAAAACACTTACATGGCGATTGCATTTCATACAATAAAGCGACAACCATATGGCTCCTGCCAGTTGCCGATAACTCGGTTACAAAACATGATCATCTCATACAATAAAATATAGCATCATGTCTTGAACACATCACATCACAACATGCCCTGCAAAAACAAGTTAGATGTCCTCTACTTTGTTGTTGCAAGTTTTACGTGGCTGCTACGGGCTTAGCAAGAACCGTTCTTACCTACGCATCAAAACCACAACGATAGTTTGTCAAGTTGGTGCTGTTTTAACCTTCGCAAGGACCGGGCGTAGCCACACTCGGTTCAACTAAAGTGAGAGAGACAGACACCCGCCAGTCACCTTTAAGCAACGAGTGCTCGCAACGGTGAAACCAGTCTCGTGTAAGCGTACACGTAATGTCGGTCCGGGCCGCTTCATCTCACAATACCGCTGAACCAAAGTATGACATGCTGGTAAGCAGTATGACTTATATCGCCCACAACTCACTTGTGTTCTACTCGTGCATAACATCAACGCATAAAACCAGGCTGGGATGCCACTGTTGGGGAACGTAGTAATTTCAAAAAAATTCCTACGAACACGCAAGATCATGGTGATGCATCGCAACGAGAGGGGAGAGTGTTGTCCACGTACCCTCGTAGACCGACAGTGGAAGCGTTAACACAACGCGGTTGATGTAGTCGTACGTCTTCACGATCCGACCGATCAAGTACCGAACGCACGGCACCTCCGAGTTCAGCACACGTTCAGCTCGATGACGTCCCTCGAACTCCGATCCAGCCGAGTGTTGAGGGAGAGTTTCGTCAGCACGACGGCGTGGTGACGATGATGATGTTCTACCGACACAGGGCTTCGCCTAAGCACCGCTACGATATTATCGAGGTGTAATATGGTGCAGGGGTGCACCGCACACGGCTAAAAGATCGTTGATGAATTGTGTGTAGAGAGGTGCCCCCTGCCCCCGTATATAAAGGAGCAAGGGGGAGGCCGCCGGCCAAGGGAGGAGAGGCGCGCCAGGAGGAGTCCTACTCCTACCGGGAGTAGGACTCCCCCCTTTCCATGTTGGACTAGGAGAGGAAGGGGGAAAAGGTGGAGGGGAGGAAGGAAGGGGGGCGCCGCCTCCCTCTCCTTGTCCTATTCGTACTGGGGGGAGGGGCGCGCGGCCCTGCCCTGGCGTCCTCTCCTCTCTTCCACCTAGGCCCACTAAGGCCCATTAAGTTACCGGGGGGTTCCAGTAACCTCCCGGTACGCCGGAAAAATCCCGATTTCACCCGGAACACTTCCGATGTCCAAACACAGGCTTCCAATATATCAATCTTTATGTCTCGACCATTTCGAGACTCGTCGTCATGTCCGTGATCACATCCGGGACTCCGAACAACCTTCGGTACATCAAAACATATAAACTCATAATATAACTGTCATCGTAACGTTAAGCGTGCGGACCCTACGGGTTCGAGAATTATGTAGACATGACCGAGACACCTCTCCGGTCAATAACCAATAGCGGAACCTGGATGCTCATATTGGTTCCCACATATTCTACGAAGATCTTTATCGGTCAGACCGCATAACAACATACGTTGTTCCCTTTGTCATCGGTATGTTACTTGCCCGAGATTCGATCGTCGGTATCTCGATACCTAGTTCAATCTCGTTACCGGCAAGTCTCTTTACTCGTTTCGTAATACATCATCCCGCAACTAACTCATTAGTCACAATGCTTGCAAGGCTTATAGTGGTGTGTATTACTGAGTGGGCCCAGAGATAATTCTCCGACAATCGGAGTGACAAATCCTTATCTCAAAAGACGCCAACCCAACAAGTACCTTTGGAGACACCTGTACAACACCTTTATAATCACCCAGTTACGTTGTGACGTTTGGTAGCACACAAATTGTTCCTCCGGTAAACGGGAGTTGCATAATCTCATAGTCATAGGAACATGTATAAGTCATGAAGAAAGCAATAGCAACATACTAAACGATCGAGTGCTAAGCTAACGGAATGGGTCAAGTCAATCACATCATTCTCCTAATGATGTGATCCCGTTAATCAAATGACAACTCATGTCTATGGCTAGGAAACATAACCATCTTTGATCAACGAGCTAGTCAAGTAGAGGCATACTAGTGACACTCTGTTTGTCTATGTATTCACACATGTATTATGTTTCCGGTTAATACAATTCTAGCATGAATAATAAACGTTTATCATGATATAAGGAAATAAATAATAACTTTTATTATTGCCTCTAGGGCATATTTCCTTCAATACAAGCACCGTGTAATACGTGAGTATCCGGACAGTGGTTGTTACGTCTATGAGCAGGATACAGCTTGTTGGGGCCTTTAGGATTTTTTTAGTTGGAGGTGGGTAAACAGCCTTGGTTCACACTCTCTGTTTCTCGGACTCAATTATCCGATTAACCAGGAGATCACCGTTGGCAAGGACCTTGATGGCAGAGAGGCTCTTTTTGCTATGGAAAACTGTGTCTACACGGCGAGCCCTAGGAGTTCGGGAGCAAACTCCTCTGATTGTCAACGATACAGCCTGCAGCCAAAAGAAGGTGAGAATGACAAAGGCATCTGGATTAACTTTGATCCTTGGATGTCTCAATTACGATAGGCAGTGATGTGGTTCAAGCCTTCAGGTTGATAGGTAATTGGGCTGTTGCATCGAAAGGGTGGAGTACTGGTGTCTCCGGATCACTGGTCGCTGAAGCGGGGCTGCAAATTATGATGGTGTTGGATCATCTCTTCGAATGACTTTGTTGTCTTTGCTGCTGGTTCTGGATGGGTAGTTCCTTCTTTTGTTATGCATATTCCTTGTCAACTGGTCATCCTAGTCTATGTCACTCTTACTATGTAATAGTTGCTTCTGTTTAGAATGTCATTCTCGTCTGGATCACGAGAGTCTGAGCACTGTAGATGGGTGCGTTTTGGTGGTGTAGCAAGACTTCTTATGAACTATCATGTCTTGTTGTTTATGTTAGTAGTATTCACTAGTCAGTGTTTGAATGTTGTATATATCATTGTTTCGAACTGTTTATTGTCTCGAACTACTGGTGGGCTAAATGAGGGCATCACCATTCTCCAGTGTTCAGAGTATATCTCCTTTTTTCAAGTTATATAATTTGAGCTCAGTGTCTTTTCGATAATGTACACTTGTTTGGGCCAGTGAGGTGTCATTGAATATGGGCCGTGTAGTAACGCAATGCCAAACAGGTCAATTATGACTCTCAGGCCGGGCTCTCAAAAGATCCTGAAAAAAGGCCGGGATCTCCAAAAAAGAAAGAATAAGGACTCTTAGGCCGGCATGTGGGCGCCACCGGTGTTTTCGTGCGCTTGCGCACCGAGAGCATATTGGCGTGTGCTCGAAATTCATGCTACCTTTTCATCCCGAGTCTCCTGCCCCTCGCCCACCTTCGGAAGCTCGATTCCTACTCCAGTTCCCCCTCATCCCCCTCCTGTACTCCCTATACTCAAGCGCACTATCATGTCGCCGGTCAACGCGGATCTCCGAGCCGGAGATCCTGAGGTCCGTCCTGCCTTCGGTCGCTGCGTGCTGTCGCTCAACAGTGGCATGGCGGCGCTTGACGACCAGTTTGCCGGCAAAATGCTGATGGTAACCATCAACGGCGACCGGCCTCCCGTCTCGCCGGACGACGTTTTCAAAGCTCTTGGCATTGCGCACGACATCCAAATAAGTGACTTGCTCGTCGAAGTCTGTCCGCCACCAGCTGATTTCTTCGTCAGGTTCCGGACAACTTTCGACTGCAGTCGTGTGTTCGAATCTTCCCGGCGTTTGTTCTACGATGGCGCGCTGGTGAGCTTTGATCGGTGGCACCCAGGATGGAGCTCGATGCCCTCTGAGCTTGAGTTTTTAACAAAGCTTACCTTCCACGGCATGCCTCGACGTGCTTGGAACAGCGAGTCCATGAACGAGCTTATCAACGACCTTGGAGGTGAGCTCGTAAGTATGTTTGTTCCTCCAGACAGCTGGGCTCTGACGGTTATGGCATGGATGAAGAAGCCGTCCACCATACCGAAGGTGATTGGTGTTGAGATACCGGTGCAGGAACCGGGGTTGTACTATTCGTCGCCACCAAGGCCATCGCGGACCACGTTAGGGATGTACCTGTATCGAGTGTTTGTGCATGTCCAAGAAGTGGTCAATCCATCAATCGAAGTCCTGCCGCCGCCGCTGGTGCCAGGGTCCGTCGACGACGTCCATTACAGGAGTCAACGTCAGACTTTCCCCGTGTTGCTCGGAACGATGGATGGCACAGGGCCTACTCCATCGCGCGGCGGAGGCCACTGCTTCTTTGGGAGAAGAGGCAGGGCTGGCTGCCTGGATGTGCTCTAATTTGAGGTAACAACTGAATCTTGTCAGATACCAGTTAAATCCGAGCTATGGGTGTGAAGCACTGATATGCCAGTACATTTGATTGTGACCTGTTCTAATTTTGTACATGAACTTTTTTTAGAAAGGGCTGTACGTCAACTTAATGTGCTAGCAGAATTTATTGTGTTGTCTGTCTGTTTTCTTTGCACAACATTCAAGATATTTCCCCGTCATTGATAAAGACGATGAACCGTTATGTACGACTTTGTTTGTTTCAACATAGCCCTTCCCGTAGCGATCCACTGCTTCCATCCTGATTGTGCCGCCTGCGTGAAATTTTTGTATGCAAGTTCAGTGTGCTATGATGTTCTATATGATTGTGTCAACTATATAAGTTTTTACTGAGCATCAGCAATGCATATGGCTGAAAGATGTATTTACGAGCATCGACCGATGGGTCTCTCTCTCTCTCACACACACACACACACACGCGCGCGCGCGCACACGCACAAGTGGGACCCGTTGAATTATTTATTTGCTCGTGACAGCTTTTAATTAGGTTCCACTGTAATCTAACTTTTTTCTTAAGTTATTAATTGAGCTCAGTGACTTCAAAAGGTTGTACAGAAGCCTTGTTTGGGCCTTTCCAGCGTCGCTGAATGTGGGCTGACTAACCATGTTAGGTTGTACTGTACTACACAGGCCTTTTTTTCAACATCAGCAATGCAACTGGGCCGATAGTTGTACACAATATCCGGGTCAACTTGTTATTATCCGCCCCGCTGGGCTGCAAACTTCCCTTTGAGGTATGCATTAGGCTTAACAAGAAAATGGACTTTAAGAAATAATAAATGGGATGTAATTATAATAACTGGACAGTTACTATGCACCAAACACGTAATTAGTTTGAAAAATATATTATTTTTGGAATTTGAAAATTTTAATTTCATTACTTGTTGCGCGCGCAATATTTCGTTGGATTTTAACGTAATACAACTTTATTTTGAAATTATATTTAACCTGACTAGAAATTTCGGATAAAAATATTTCGGATCCCATCAAAATGTGGGAATTTTTTTTGAATTTTGTTTTGAGCGGTTGTTTGAAATTATTAATCGTTGTCCTAGCTAGAAGTTGGGATGTACTTTTAACAAACTGTAAATGGGCTGTAGTAAATTCCAGTAGAATTAAAAAATGGGTTGTACATTCTTACAAACTGCAAATGGGCTATATGTTCTCTGCCAAATCCGAGCCGTGGGCCTACTAAGTTGACGCGTACCAAGGGCTTTGTCAACTTAGTCAATATAAATGATTCTAGCTGCAGTGATTGTACGATGTCCATCCGACGGCCGTAGTGCTTCTTCAACCTCTGGTCTTTTTGCTCCAGCCGCCCAAAGCAGCACCGGTCGTGTCGCGTGCTCTTGCCTCCCGTGGCCGGTTGTGATGCCGCGGAGGCCTCACCGCCCCGTACTACTCCCACCGCTGGCCAGGCCATCCCTCTACTCACACACCCCATGTTATTCTGCGGCGACGGCAACCTCACACCGCAGCCGACCAGTGAACCCTCGTACTCCTCTCCGCGCGGGCTTCCACGGCTGCGTCTTCCCCGGCTCCGCGTCATCCCCTTCCTAGGCCTCGCCGTCGTCCAGACCACCGCCCTGGTTCTCTCGGCGCGGCGTGGTCAACATGGTCAACGACCGACTTCCATCGGAAGAGTACTGTACGTGGAGAGGCTGACAGCTGGGTCCAGGCGGCCGCAAGGAAGTGCCTCCTTATTACGCGCAAAATAATTATTCCTCCACCTGACAGCAGGGACCCACCGGACAGGCCACCTTATTTCACGAAAAATCGTTTCCCCCCTGACTGCTAGGACCCACCGGACGGGCCAGCGTATTTCACGAAAAAACGTTCCCCCCGCTGTCAGCTCGGACTCACCGGAAGTGCCTCCTTATTACGCACAAAAAAATGAATACCCCCTGCTAGCTGGGACCCACCATGGTGGGAGGCTGACTTGTGGGCCTACTAAGTTGACTGGGACGGGGGCCTTTGTCAACTTTAGTCAATATGAACGATTCTAGCTCCAGTGACCGTACGATGTCCATCCAACGGCCGTAGTGCTTCTTCAATCTCTGGTCTTCTTGCTCCAGCCGCCCAAAGCAGCGCCGGCCGTGCCGCATGCTCCTGCCTCCCGTGGCCGGCTGTGCTACTGCGGAGGCCTCACCGCCCCCTACTATTCCCACCGCTGGCCAGGCCCTGCGGCGACGGCAGCCTCACCCCGCAGCCGAACCAGTGAACCCTCGTACTCCTCTCCGCGCGGGCTTCCACTGTCGCGTCTTCCCCGGCTCCCCGTCGTCCCCTTCCTAGGCCTCGCCGTCGTCCACCGCCCTGGTGCTCTCGGCGCGGCGTGGTCAACGTGGTCAAGGAACGACTTCCATCGGCCGTGGACTGTACGTGGAGAGGCTGACAGCTGGGTCCACGGCCGCAGCAAGGAAGTGCCTCCTTATTACGCGGAAAATAATGATTCCTCCACCTGACAGCTGGGACCCACCGGACAGGCCACTGTATTTCGCGAAAAAAACGTTTCCCCCTGACTGCTGGGACCCACCAGCTACATCTTCGTACGCAAGGAAGTGCGTCCAGGCAAAAAAACGATTCGCCCCCCTGACAGCTGGGACCCACCAGCTACATCTTCGCAGGCAAGGAAGTGCCTGTCAGTCGGGACCCACCTGGTCGAAGCGTACGTAGCGTTGTCATTCTGGTCGCGAACGTGTACGTACATATATACTAGTGGATGTAGAGGCGCGCACATGTCGTAGTAGAGGCGCCTACGTGTCGTAGTAGAGGCGCCCACGTAGCATGTACACGTACGTACAGCGGCCAGGGTGCAAGAAAGAAAATACGGCCATGTATGTGTACATATGGGCGGGGTCTCGAACGCCTACTCGCGCATACGTACGGCTAGGGCTCGTGTACATGGCTGGGTCGGAACGGAGAAACAGCGTCGTCGTCGTGTTCATGGGGAGGCAACGGAATGCATCGTGTTCATGGGGAGGCAACGGAATGCGTCGTGTTCATCGGGAGCCAACAGAACGCGTGGGAGCCAACCGGCTGGGTCGGAACGGAATGCGTGGTCATGTTCATCGGGAGGGCTTGGACGGAACAGGCGATGGAAACGAGGCCTGGCATACCGCACAACGGAGGAAACAGACCTCCTACGTTCGGAACGGGGTCCTGTTGATCGGGAGGGGTCTGGCGTACCGCAAAATGGAGGAAACGGACCTCTGACGGTCGAAACGGGGGTCCTGTTGATCAGGAGGGGTGTGGTGTACTGCTAAACGGATGAAACGGACCTCCTACGGTCGAAACGGGGGTCCTGTTGATCGGGAGGGGTGTGGTGTACCACAAAACGGACGAAACGGACCTCCTACGGTCGAAACGGGGGTCCTGTTCATCGAGAGGGGGTGTGGCGTACCGCAAAACGGGACTCCACGGGATACTGTTCATCTCCACCGTCGACCTCCTCCAGCCTCCACGGGCTACCGTCGACCTCCTCCAGCCTCCACGGGCTCCTGTTCATCCAGCCTCCACCGCGCGCTACTCCACCGGCTACTGTTCAACCACCCCTCCACGGGCACCCCTGCACCGTCTACTGTTCATCCAGCCCTCCACACCACGGGGTCCTGTTCAACTACCCCTCCACGGGCACCCCCCACCGTCTACTGTTCATCCAGCTCTCCACACCACGGGGTCCTGTTCAACCACCCCTCCACGGGCACCCCTCCGTCGTCTACTGTTCATCCAGCCCTCCACACCACGGGGTCCTGTTCAGCCACCCCTCCACGGGCACCCCTCCACCGTCTACTGTTCATCCAGCCCTCCACACCATGGGGTCCTGTTCATCCAGGGGCAACGCCACCGCTCACTGTTCATCCAACTCCCCCCCCGCAACGCTTACTGTTCACACAATCGATCGGCTTCAGTTAGCAGCAGTAGCGAAGGAATCGCTCGATCGGGTTCAGTTAACAGCCATTGATCAATCGCTCGGGTTCAGTAACGCGTAGCCTGCAGTGCAATCGCTCGGGTTCAGTTAGAGCCCAACGCCTCGCTCGGGTTCAGTTAGAGCCAACGCCTAGCACACACGCGCGTACGTGTATGAGAGAAACGCGCATCGCTCGGCCCCCGACCTCCCACCGTAACCGGGAACTCCTCGAAATTTTCCTCGCCCTCGCTTCTACCACAGTTTTTTTCCGTCATGGACGGCCCAAAGAATGTCATGCAGCTGCGTCTCCGGCCCGCCCAGGACGAAAAGCCCATTTTCTGTCATGATTTTTTGTCATAGAAGTAGGAGCCCACCACATCTATGATGATACCGGGTTTTGTCACAATTATCGTCATAGAAGTGTCATATGTATGACAGAATTTTTTTTCGTTCGGCCCAAAATGTCACGGATGTGTCTTTTTTTACTAGTGCAATTACATGGCTCTTGCATTTCATACAATAATTAAGAGACAACCCTAAGGCTCCTGCCGGTTGTCGATATTACAAAACATGATCATCTCATACAACAACGTATATCACGTCACGTCTTGACAATATCACATCACAACATGCCCTGCAAAAACAAGTTAGACGTCCTCTACTTTGTTGTTGCAAATTTTACGTGGCTGCTACGGGCTTCTAGCAAGAACCGTTCTTACCTACGGCAAAAACCACAATGGTGATTTATCAAGTTTGCTGTTTTAACCTTCTTCAAGGATCGGCCGTAGTCAAATTCGATTCAACTAAAGTAGGAGAAACAGACACCCGCCAGCCACCTTTATGCAAAACAAGTTGCATGTCTGTCGGTGGAACCAGTCTCATGTACGTGGACATGTAAGGTTGGTCCGGGCCGCTTCATCTTACAATACCGCCGAATCAAAATAAGACGGTGGTGGTAAGCAGTATGACCATCACCGCCCACAACTCTTTGTGTTCTACTCATGCATATGATCTACGCATAGACCTGGCTCATGATGCCCATGTTGGGGAACGTTGCATGGAAAAACAAAAAAAATTCTACGCACACGCAAGATATATCCATGGAGATGCATAACAACGAGAGGGGAGAATGTGTCTACGTACCCTCGTAGACCGTAAGCGGAAGCGTTTATTAATGCGGTTGATGTAGTCGAACTTCTTCGCAATCCAACTGATCAAGTAACAAACGTACGGCACCTTCGCGTTCAACACACGTTCAGCTCAGTGACGTCCTCGCCTTGTTGATCCAGCAAGACGGGCGAAGTAGTGAATAAGTTCCGGCAGCACGACGGCATGGTGACGGTGGTGGTGATGCTATCTCCGCAGGGCTTCGCCTAAGCACTACGAAAATATGACCGAGGGACAAAACTATGGAGAGGGGCGCCGCACACGGCTAAGAGATTGTCGTGGTCTTGTGGGGCGCCCCCTCCCACATATATATAGGTGGGGGGAGAGGGGAGACAGCCAGGAGGCGCCCCAAGTGGGGCCGAATCCCCCTCCTTCCTTTCTCCCATTGGCTGGCTGCCATAGGGGGGTGCGCCAGCCCCTTGTGGGCTGGGGTACTCCCCTCTACTGGCCCAATAGGCCCATCATCCTCCCGGGGCTTCCCGGAACCCCTTCCGGTGATCCGATGACTACCCGGTACCTCCCGAAACTCTTTCGATGTCCAAATATCATCGTCCTATATATCAATCTTTACCTTCGGACCATTCTGGAGCTCCTCGTCATGTATGTCGTCTCATCGGGGACTCCGGATAACATTCGGTCACCAAATCACTTAACTCATATAACACTATATCGTCAATGAACGTTAAGCGTGCGGACCCTACGGGTTCGAGAACTATGTAGACATGACCAGGACACCTCTCCAGTCAATAACCAGTAGCGGAACCTGGATGCCCTTATTGGTTCCTACATATTCCACAAAGATCTTTATCGGTCGGACCTTATGACAACATACGTAATTCCCTTTGTCTATCGGTATGTTACTTGCTCGAGATTCGAGCATCGGTATCTTCATACCTAGTTCAATCTCGTTACCGGCAAGTCTCTTTACTTGTTCCATAATACATCATCTCGTAACTAACTCCTTAGTCACTTTGTTTGCAAGCTTCTTGTGATGTGTATTACCAAGAGGGCCGAGAGATACCTCTCCAATACACACTACAGGAATCAGCTACTTTGCCGTCTGCCACGGCAGACGGCAAAGGCAAGGATGGCGGACGGCAAAGGCCTTTGCCGTCTGCCGCAGACGGCAAAAGGCTCTGGCAAAGTAGGCTACGATAAAGAGCTTCTTTGCCGTTTGCTTTTTGAAGCGGACGGCAAAGGGGCCTTTGCTATCAGCGGCTGACGGCAAAGATGCCCTCCCTTTGCCGTCTGCCAAACGCAATCTTTGCCGTCAGCCTCGTAAAATCACGGACGACAAAGAACTTAGTAAATATTAAAAAAAATGTTCGGTGAGCAGCCTGTCCGGTGTCCTGCGTTTGGCGTGTCCGGTGCCCGGCGAGCAGTTCTCCAACAATACAAACCGACAAGAGGAATGAACGGATGACGATAAACACTACAGTACCATCAACACTTGCTCCAAGAATCGACGAATGAATTTCACAATACATTACCCACAAACACTACAGTCTACACGAACAAATTACAAGAGATTTGATTTAACGAGGAGCTCCAATCCGCCCGCGGCTACGCCGGAGCTCACCACGCTCATCCGGGCGCTGGATCCGGTTGCGACCCCTCCCTTCGATGAGGGCCAGCACCCAGCACCCTTGGTTGCGGGTAGAGCTGCCGCAGCTCGCCGCTACTCGAGGTGGGAGGTGGTGCGGCGTCGAGGTATTGGGCCGGCAGGAGCAAATGGGGACCGGGCCAGGCACGGCGGCGTCGAGGGCGAAGAGAGAAGGGGCTGGCGCCGGCGGGCGAGGTGGTGGCCGGAAGAGGCAATGGGGGCCGGGGCCGGCGGGGGCAAAAGGGGACGGGGCCGGGCACGACGGCGTCGGGGGCGAAGAGAGAAGGGGCCTGCGCCGGCGGGCGAGGTGGTGGCCGGAAGGGGGCAATGGGGGCCGGGGCCGGCGGGGGCAAACGGGGATGGGGCCGGGCACGGCGGCGTTGGGGAAGAAGAGAGAAGGGGCCGTGCCGGCGGGCAAGGTGGGGGCCGGAAGGGGGCGACGGGAGCCGGGGACGGCGGCCGGCTGGGGCGACGAGAGGCGGGGAAGAGAGGCGTACGAGAGAGAAGAGAGACAGATCATGGTGGGGGTGGCTCTCAGGAGGATAAGGGAGAGAGAGAGAGTGGGTGGTGTGGGCGTGGGATGGGCCGCATCAGTTTTGCATTGTGGACATGCATGTGTGGAGCAGATCATGCCATGTCATCGATCCGTGTGATCGATCCGCGTGGTGTGCTTTCTCTTTGCCATCCGCTGGCGGACGGCAAAGAATTTTTGCCGTCCGCCAGCAGACGGCAAAGAAACTGGCCATTAGGTTGTCCTTGTAAGCCCGCCACCCACCCTCTTTGCCGTCAGCTAGCACACGGCAAAACTTCTTTGTCGTCCGCTAGCAGGCGGCAAAGATACGGCTGATGGCAAACCCTGTCTTTTCTGTCCGCTGCCTCTTTGCCATCCGCTTTCTGGTGGCTGATGGCAAAGCCTTCCTTTGCCGTCCACTGGCTGACGGCAAAGAGTCGGCAGACGGCAAATAAGCAAATTCCAGTAGTGACACAGAGTGACAAATCCTAATCTCGATCCATGAAAACTCAACAGATACCTTCGTAGATACCTATAGATCATCTTTACGATCACCCAGTTATGTTGTGACGTTTGATAGCACACAAGGTATTCCTCCGGTATCCGGGAGTTGCATGATCTCATAGTCGAAGGAATATGTATTTGACATTAAGAAAGCAATAGCAATAAACTGAACGATCATACGCTAAGCTAACGGATGGGTATTGTCCATCACATCATTCTCCTAATGATGTGATCTCTTTATCAAGTGACAACACATGTCTATGGTTAGGAAACCTTAACCATCTTTGATCAACGAGCTAGTCTAGTAGAGGCTCACTAGGGACACGTATTTGTTTATGTATCCACACATGTATTTATGTTTCCAATCAATACAATTCTAGCATGAATAATAATACTTTATCATAAATAAGGATATATAAAATAACAACTTTATTGTTGCCTAGGGCATATTTCCTTCAAAAAGTAGTTATTAACATCATTGCAATCGTTTGCAGCAGCAAAGCAGTTAAACAAACAAGTTCTGCAAAAGGTACCTATTGGGGCATTGGAGTTTCTCTTGGATCCTGAAAAGTTGAGTAGCCAGTAACTTGATTAGAGCAACCGGTTGTAGCAGCAAAGCAGTTAAACAAGCAAGTTGCAAAAGGCACCTATTGTGGCATTGGAGTTTCTCTTGCATCCTCAAAAGTTGGGTAGTCTGTAACTTGATTAGAGCAACAAGTTGCAACAGCAAACCTGTTACACAAATAAAATTTTCAAAATGTACTTGATGTGCAATTGGACTTCCAATTGGATCCTGAAAATTTGAAGTTGGTAACATGATTACAACAACAAGTTACAGCAACAAATCAGGTAAACAAGGAAGTTTTTGAAATCATACCTGTTGTGCCATCGGAGTTTCAGTTGGATCCTGGAAACTTGAATGTTAGCAATCATAAATAAGGTGTTGCAAGAGCCATAAGAAACTAACATCAACCTAGTAAAACTAACCAGTTTTGGCAACGTATTTAATTACACATGAACTAGTAAAGCTAACAAGTTCTTGGCAACGTATTAAAGTAACAATCGGTACCGTTTACCAGCAACACAGACATCTGTAAATTTCTTTGATGTAAGCAAAATGATTTTGACACATATATAAGTTAAAAAGATGTTGTCTCTCATATAAACTTGACAGTTGTCTGTCGATGAACATGCAAACATTACTAGTGCTACAAGTCATAACAGCAAACCATTTAAACAAACAGGGTTTTAGAAGGTAAATTACACATGAATTTTGATGCACCCTAGAAGTAGATATGACCAGCTATCTACGTGTTTAAGTAGCTATTTAAGTTCAGGCAAGTAGGTATTTCTATAAACAGTAAGTATCAAACACATAGATAGGCGCAGTTCATGATAGGATTAACACGCTATGGCATTATGTAATCAGTAGCAAACTAAATTAAGCCAAGCAAGGTAATTGAACAATTTTGCAATCAATGGCTAACTAAAATTCTGAGAAGCGGGTAACTGAACTTACGCTAGCTATTTGTACAGGCACACAACAACTTCTTTTTCGCTTACAAGGTTCTACGAAGGAGTCCATGGCATCAATTTCTTGGATACGCAGTCCTAATACTTCTTTCTTCCCACACTGCATTGGTAAGTCGAATGGTTAATCTGATAAGATGGTGCGTCCTTGATATTTTATATGAGGATGGGTTGTCAGACTAGTTGTAGCAACACACATCACACTGGCTTTTATTGTATATTTCATGCAATTACATTGGCATATCAAGATTTAAGCAATCTACAGTAGGATGAAAAGACTAGCATCCTTCTCATTATTGGCAAACTTAGTTCATAGAAACAAGCAATTCAACCATTTTTTGGGTAAATCAAAAGCGCCACTGGAATATTTTTCACTACCCCAATCATTCACGCAAAAAGGGGTGGTGCCACCATAGGGGATGGTATGGGTGTCCGCCTCGGGTGGCTGGAAAGTGCGCACCTAGTTTGAGTCATCCAGGTTGGCCCAGGCTAGTTTTGTTCGTCCAAGTGCACGAGCAGGCAATGTAAAATATGAAGAAAAACTTTTCAATTTGGATGGGCCAATAACGTAAGTGCAAGGCAGACCCTATAGCAGGCTCGCGGCCCAAACGAGTGCCTCCTATAACGATCGACAGCAGGAAAAATCCCCAATTCATTCATCTAGCCTCTAGTCTGGTTCGCTCCTAACCTAGCGGCCGCTGGGCAGACCGACAGATCTCTTCCTCGCGCCCTCGTTGGATGCTGGTCGCCGGGCATCACGCGAATGAAGATCCAACCCTGGGTGTAGCCTGCGTAGGAGCCAGCGGCGGCAGCACGGGCATAGCATCGAGCTTGCTCAAACGAACAGTCGCAGCTTGCAAGAACAGCATGCGCAATGAGCAGGTACATCACATCCTTGATTATATCTAATTCAATTGTTCAATTTTTGGCCAATAGTTGAACCTGATGGTGTTGTAAAACTGCTTGTATGTAGGGAATCTATAAGAAAATGAAACCAATTTCCGCTAATTTTATAACTCCCCCAATCAATACTGAACTGACTAAACTTGATGTGTCTAATCAAGTTTCCGGTGCAAACGTACAAGCTCATGTTATTCTTGAGCCTGAAGTGTCTAATGAACAAACTACTAATGAATGATTTCATGCAAACATTTTACATGCTTCTGGTGATGAACATATAGTGTCTAATGAGGGTTCTAATGCAAGCATTTTGCAAGCTCCCATTGAAGGATTTAGTGTCTAATGATGATATGGTATGTTTAGAGAGAGAGAGAGAGAGAGAGAGAGAGAGAGAATTGCAGGAATTGATGGCTAGAGGAAACGTCGAGGCCATCTACCACAACGTCCCCGTATCATGACAACCTAGCATAAATACTTTTCTTATATGTTGTTTCAAACTATTGGCATACTTGTGCAAGATAGATGTATTGATATGCAGTTTGCGCACTGGTTATAGGTGCAATTAGACTAGGATATTTTCGGCCAGAGAACGAATAATTCAAGAAGGTACAGTCCATGCTAGTAGTCCTTGTTCACCATGTTTTATTTTGTGTTTATTGGTGCTTACATCATCTAGTTGTTTATAATATGGAACTACTTTGGATCATTAACTGGTTTTCAAAGTGCATGTAGCTTCACATTTCCCAAGTTATGTTGATTTCCGGAGTGCAAGTGCCTTCGTATTTTTTAAATTAAATTTTTGCCCCTGGTAACTTGAATTCGTGGATCCGGCAATGCACACAAATCATACACGCAGTCCAGTAGGAATTAAATGGAATGCAGGGACTTACACTAGCTCGATGTACGGGCTCACTTCAGCTGTGCTTGTGCTTGGGATGTTCCTTGTACAAGTACATGTTACCACTTGCTTGGATGTGCAGGCCCTGTGCTCCTTCCATTCCCCTCTGCATTTTTGGCACGACAAATGGTTGATCAAATGAGAGGAATCGACCTTTCTATTGTAGTGGAGGACATGTACTTACAAGGTTATACCGGCGTGCAGGATGTGTACCAGATCCCGTAGCACCGTCATGCTTCGCTAAAAATGGTTTTTATTGTTTCAGGTGATATCTCCAGAAGAAATAAGAGTTAAAGTCAGAGTTGCATAGGCATGTAAGCTAAGAGAGTAGTAAAAGGATATCAAAGCATCGTCGGAACAATGCACATGGGAGTGATATTTGGATACCTAGTTCGGGCCGGCATTTGGGCATGCTCGCCTAGAGTGCGAGTCACTTCAGAGCCGTTGAGGGTGATGCGCTGGCTTCAGCTGGCCGCATATGGATGCAGATCTTGAGCGGCAGCGGTGCACTATGATGCGGTGGACGAGGCCGTTGATGAAGCACGAACGGCCTCGGGGGGTGGAGGTGCAATGATGTGCTCGGTGAAGTAGCCCAGGTGAGGTGGGAGACGGCGTCGGTGAAGCACACCTGATGCAGTGGAAGTCAGCGTCTGTGAGGCACGCCGCCTACGGCGGCCGACGTTGTCGGTGGACCACCCGGTGCAGTGGACGAGGGCGCAGATGAGGTAGCTCCGGTGCGGTGGCGAAGCGCACAACCATCATCTTCGTCGTCGTCGTCCGGTACAGAGGTGGGGAAAGAGACGAGACGATGGGAGATTCGAATTTTTCTTGGGTTGGCGCGGAAGGGGACGGGGGAGAAGGGAGATTTTGCAGGGCTGGAATTGGGGCCACCAGATATTTCAATCCGAAACATGAAAGCGCGAAGTTTTTTGTCGTCATTCTTTGGGGGGGGGGGTGGGTGCAAACGAATCTTCTTTCGCTGGCAAAGAAATCTGTATGTATTACCATGCCCGTGTTTTCGTTGCAAATAACTAGTCCTTTGAAACGAGATACTATGAATTGATTAATGAGGAATTCTTTGAATTAAAGTGTGTTTGTCACATAGCGATCTCCAATTATAACGTGGATTTCGCATTTCACGGTATCCATGCTACTTTTAATACAAATTCATATGTATAACATGAACACTATGGTAGTGAGATACTTTGGATGGATTCAAGCATATGACCACACACATACAAAATACCACAACAGTTGAGTCAATATTAGTGCATCAACTTTTCCAAACCTAGTATGGCATGAATTTGAAATAATTACGGAAGCCATATGCATGGTCCTCAATTCAAACCTTACAATGTACACTAAATTGAAACGTCACCATTAAGTCTAGTAGTATCTACATTCAAATGTTGTTTTTAGCCCCCCCCCCCCAGCACGCACGCTACATACTTCCTGTATCGATCAATCTTCCTTTCCTAACCACCTTACAAAGCTATTGGTTTCCGTCACACGCTCATTCTTTCTCTACATGTTTCGATCTCTAACTCTCTCAAATACACAACCCCCTTTTCCCACTCCGTCTACAAATGTATATCTCTCACACACCCGCCATTGCACTCCATGCCGAGCTCTCTCTCCCTCCCACCCTTTCTCGCTACATACATGCATTGCAGATCTAGACCCCCCCTCTCGCGCGCACCCACGCACGTTATCTATCTAGGTCACTCTCTCCAGACCATCTCACTCTTTTGTCTGCACGGAGGCCCACACTCGCTCAATCTCTCTTTCTTTATCTATGTCCTGATTAACCTCGCTTTCTCTCACACACAAACTATATAGGTCCCTGTTCAGGCGTTGATCAACACACTCTATACTCTCTCACGCAGATTATCTATCTAGGTTATTCTCTCCAAGCTGTCCCACTCTTTCGACCTCATGGCGGCCCACGCTTCCTCAATCTCTCTCCTCTCTTTTTCTCACACACAAACGATATATCTCCATGTTTGGGCCCAATTCGACATATTGTATACTCTTTCACGCACATTGCCTCTCTTGGTCACTCTCTCCAACCCGTCTCACTCTTTCGACCGCATGATGACCCACACTTTCTCAATCTCTCTCTATCTATCTATCTATGTATCGTTTGACCTTGCTCCCTCTCACCCACAAACGATATATCTACATGTCTGTGACTGGATCCACACACTGTATACCCTAGCATGCCCATCGTCTATGTAGGTCAATCACTAAAGCTCTCTCTTACAGCCCTCAACATTCCCAAAAGCTCAATCGAACAACATCTCTCCAGAGCATATATATCTTTTCACCGAATGTCGGGCCACACTCACTCTGTCTCTCTATCTATGTTTGTCCCGATTGACCTCGCTTTCTCACATCGCCTCTTTCACACATTGACGCTACCTCGCTATCCCTCGCAGAGCCTTATATTTATATTGCGAGGGGGACTCCAACCTTGTATTAATTTGTGAAGGCATTTATTTCGGTGGGTTTAGATTATATTTTTGTAGCATTCGGCCCGCAACTACTCCAAGCACCATTGCAACCCCCACCCCTCCCCCAAATTAAAAATGAGAAAGGACGCGGATCGAACATGCAACCAGGCCTTCCAGGCGCACGTCAATAGGCAACATAGTAGCAACGTTTGTTGTACTGCCCTTCGTTGACATAATGTTTTTATATTACCACAACCTATTTAATGGATAGCATGTTTTTATATTAATTTTGGTAGATTAGTGGGACCGGCTCGTCGGCACGTAATATTCCCCTTCCTCGAGGCACTTACTGGTGGGTCCCATGTCTGCTCTCTCTCTCTCTCCTTCCCTTCTACGTTTAGACGCACGGGCAAACACGAAGAACGCGCGGGGCGATGTTGCCGTTGACCGTATCTGGACACGTTCACAAGTTATGGCACCAGTATTCAGAATTGACATGATATTTTAATATGAAATGTTTGAGAAGAGAAGGAATACATGTCGCTTGATGACTTCTTTTATTTAATTTGATACGCTCTAGCGAAACATTGATCAAACCAAAGATTTCATTCAGTCTGACTGTGACTTTACATTCATACCATGATCGAACTAAAATAAACGGAAATGATACATCTCAAATGTTCAGATTTTAAGCATGACAATCCGAATGTTTCTCATGGAAAATTTAGATCACACGGCGGCGGCGGAGGCGTCTTGCGGAGGGAAGCGGCTCCTCTGCCGTGCTTTGTGTGTCATCGGGCCACTGACCAGCAGCGACGGTGGCATCTTGCATCGTTATTAGCGTACTCCTGGACGTTGGCCCTAGCTTCAAGGAAGGCCAAAATGTTCTGGACTTTGGTCTCCAGGAGCCAGTCCATTGGCGAGAGGCGGCGACTGGCGTTGGTGCAAGGAAGCGGTCGACGGCGGTGATCCATGCTACTGAGGGGGCACTTGCACCGGCACGGGGATAGACGCTGGCAACAGCGTGGCAGAGACATTCGTGTGCATGGGCACCAGCACGGGCGCGCGCGTCAGTGCACGCGCACGCGCTGGCAGTTGCACGGGCGCGTGAAAGTCAGTGGGGACCTCTTGGAAGTCTACGGTTTCAAGCTCGGTGACAGTGTGTAGCTCCCAGCCCATCAATGCATGGGGATGGGCGCCGGTGCAGTCGGGGTGACGGGAGCTGGAACGAGAGCGGGGACAGGGGCGGCGTCTTCCCGCAAGGCCAGTTCAAGCTTGTCCCAAAGCGCCTGATGTTCCCGAGACTCTGGCTGCGTGTCTTCCTCAGGAAACTGGAAGACTAAGGGCAGCCCATCATGATGCGGCATGGCGTACGGTGAGGTCAGGCTGGTTGGAGGTAGACGACAGGAGAATCAGAGATGAAGAGAGAAGATTGTAGCGAGACCGGCGAGTGCGGCGGTGCGGCGCCGACGCCATTAAAGTGGGGGCAATTCGGAGGAAGGTGGGTGGCCGAGCCTGGTCAAAGGGCTCGCCTCCCGGTGAGCCTGCGCAGCGGCCTGCTCGCACGCCTCCCGGTCAGCCGGTGCAGCGATCTGCTCGCACGCCTCCCGTGGACTCACACGCTTGGTCGGACGACACCTGCCGATGAGAAACGGGATGCGTGGAGGCACGTAGGTCTAACGCACACGGTTTGAATAGTGAAACCGCTTGCGTTAACGTGACATGTCATTGTTCCAAAATACCCTGGCTCTTCATCTGTGCAAGTTTTCATAACCAGCTTGTCTCAAATTGAGCAAACAAATTACGACAACCTATTTGTGCCATATCACGAGACCATGCTCAGTTTTATGAATTTCACGTGAGTTTTGGATTTTCTGGAATTTAAAATCCAATATTCGAAACAATATCATTACCTACATCATGAAATAAACTTTCAAGCGATACATCTTTACTGTTGTAGATATTAATATTTATTAAGAAAGGATTTGGTCAAACATTTTGCTTAGTTAGACTTCAGACAATCTATATATGTAGAGTAAAAGGACAATCCCTCCATACCCAGTGCATAGCGTGATATAGTAACTCCAGTAGGCAAAAACAAACAAAGCTCCTTTATGTCCTCATACTAGGCAATGGAGTTGACGGGTGACCTTGGGTAGCGGCACCGAGGGAATTGAACCGTGCTCAGCACGGTAGGTAACGTGGGCTAGTTACTAAAGCATCCCTCCATTGTTCATTGGTAGTCATTATGGACCGGGGACATGAGGGGAATTTCCTAGGTCTGGAATTCTTCCCGCCAGATATTTCGATTAGAAACACGGAGGCTCGATTGGAGGCGCGAAGTTTAATATCACGGTTCTTTTGGTTGGGGTTGGCTAATGTGCATACCATGCACGCCGCCAGCAGGAAACGAGCCCAGGTCTAACTAGTGCGTTGTCGGGTGCTACCGTTCAAGAATGGGAAAGGATTTTTTAAAATTGCCGAACGAATCTATATGTATTACAATGCCCGTATTTTCCTTGCAAATAACTAGTCATTCCAAAAGGCATGGTAATTGATTTATGATGAGTTCTTGAATTAGAGTGAGTTTGTGATATAGTGATCTCAACGTGCATTTCACATTTCATGGTATCCACAGTAAGTTTTTCATTGCAAATTCAAATTTAAAAGATGAACGGTATGGTGGTGAGAAAACTTTGTATGTATTCGAGCATATGACCACACACACACACACACACACACACGAATACAATAACAATCCAGTAAGTATGGTGCATCTATTTTTCCAAACCATGCATGTATGACACAAATTCAAAAATAAAATGTAAGCCAGGCATGGTCCTTAATTCAATATTTAAAATGCACAGTAAACTGAAAATGAATATTAAGTCTAGTACTATGTACATGCAGATGTTGTGTTTAGGTCTCTCCATCGACCCCCCACACACACTCATACTTACTCATACTTCATGTATCGATCGATCTTCATTTCTTTGTCAATAGAGTTATTGGTATCCGACACACACGCGCTCATTATTTCTCTTCACGTTTCGATCTCCATTTATGTCATTCCCACCCTCACACACTCAACAAATGTATTTCTCACACACAACCTCGTCGTGCCCTCCATGACAAACCCTCCCTCTCTTTCTCTCTCTCTCAAGACACATATGTTTCCTTTGTAAAACACCTTCACCGTGCGTGCATAGAGAAAGTCTATCTAGGCCACTCTCTCGGTAACTATCTCCCTCCAGCCCTCACCGCAGCTTCGCCGCACGATATCTCGGTGTATCGTCTTTAACATTTGAGTGTACGCTAGGCCACACTCACTCGATCTCTCCCTCTATAAATGACTTGATTGACCTCGCTTTCACGCGTCATCTCTCTCACACATAGATGCTCCCACTACAACTCTTGCATAGGTGGAGCTATGTAGATTGTCGAGGGGTAACCCCTCGACCTTTAGATGAACATTATATTTGTCCACACACTCGCAAACACCGATGGGTTGTGCACCCCCCCCCCTGAGGGAGTCCTGAACTAAGGGGTCCTCGGGCGTCCAGCCTGTTATTCATTGGGCCGGACTGATGGACTGTGAAGATACGAAGGCCAAAGACTATACATGTGTCCGGATTGGACTTTCCTTGGCGTGGAAGGCAAGCTAGGCGACCAGTTGTGAAGATTCCCTCTTATGTAACCGACTCCATGTAAACCTAGATCTCTCCTGTGTCTATATAAACCGGAGAGCATAGTTCGGATAGGACACATTCATTACCATATTCACATAGGCTAGACTTCTAGGGTTTAGCCATTACGATTTCGTGGTAGATCAACTCTTGTAACACTCATATTCATCAAGATCAATCAAGCAGGAAGTAGGGTATTACCTCCATAGAGAGGGCCCGAACCTAAGTAAACATCGTGTCCCCCGTCTCCTGTTACCATCGATCCTAGACGCACAGTTCGGGACCCCCTACCCGAGATCCGCCGGTTTTGACACCGACATTGGTGCTTTCATTGAGAGTTCCACTGTGCCGTCGGCAAAGGACTCGATGGCCCCTTCGATCGTCAGTGATGACGTTGTTCAGGGAGAAACCTTTCTCCCCGGACAGATCTTCGTATTCGCCGGCTTCGTACCGCGGGCCAACTCGCTTGGCCATCTGGAGCAGATCGACAGCTATGCCCCTGGCCATCAGGTGAAATTCGGAAGCTTGAACTACGTTGCGGACGTCCGTGGAGACTTGATCTTCGACGGATGCGAGACCGCGGCAATCGCTCCCCGTTACCCCGATGAACATGGCCTAAACCTGTCATCGGGCCGCATCCAGGAGAGAGCTCCTGTAGCAACTCTGGCCCTAGATCCGGAGCAGATCAAGCCGTCCGAAGATGGGAAGCTCGACACCATCGCAGGGGCTACCGATTCTGCGGCGTTGGAGCCGCTCGCAGATTCCACTTCGTACGGTATCTGCATCAACGGAACCTCGGACTCCTCTCCGGTGTCGAGTTCCGAACCCAGCGAGCCCGCGGATACCGAACTCGATCGGTTATCGATCTTCAAGTTCAGCGCCGCAGATGTCTTCCAACACTCGCCCATGGGCGACCTGCTAAACTCATTGAAAAACCTATCCCTGGCAGATGACTCATCGCCGGACTATGCTCGGTTGGAACTTACGACGGATGATGGAGGACTTTGCTCCCCACCCGCCACCCACTTCATAGCCACCGTTGAAGACCCAACCAACACACCCGACCCCCGCTCCGAAGACATCGATGGTATGGACGATGATGAGGGGCAGGGCCAGAGCTTTCTACCCGCTAGACACGGGATGGCCACTTCCTGGTATGACGTGTGTATGATAGACACACCTGACGACGCTCTCGACGATGGCAAGGAGGATCCAGTCAAGAATAAACCTCCTGGCACACAGTCCGAACACCTACGCCCACAGCGCCGCTCCAAGTCACATCGCCCAAGAGAAAACACTGCTAGCACCAGAAAAGACAACATTCCGGACAATGAAGACCCTGTTGAGGTAGAACCCAAACTGGAGGAACAGGAAAGCGGGCAAGACAGCCCTGATGAACAGGCCACATATGGAGACTCGGAGGACAGCAATTATCTCCCACTCTCCAAGGAGGAGGAGATCCTCGGCAACAAGGATTTTATCGTGCCTAAGGAACCTCTCGAGCAGGAGCGCTTTAAACGCCGGCTTATAGCCATTGCAAGGAGCCTAAGGAAGAAGCAGATGCAGCTTCAAGCAAGCCAAGATTTGCTCAATGATAGATGGACCGAAGTCTTGGCCGCCGGAGAATACAGCCTTAGCGGCCCAGACAAAAGCCACCTCAAGAGTAGGTGGCTCCCTCAATACAATGGCAGGGTGTTGGAGCCCACACCACCGTCGAATAGTGCGGTGGGCCGACCACAATTCGGTCCGGACAAAGCAGCAGCCCAAGAAGAGCACCATACCAACCCATCCGGCCGTCCAAGCAAGACTAAAGCAGCTCTGGGGACCACTCGCGACATCCGACAAGACCTGGAGGGTAGAACAGGACACACAAAATCGACACCCAGATCGCGGGGACATGCCCCGACCAGTGACGACAGTTATATATTCGGACACAACAGACCCGACCATGCCCAGTCTGAAAACCGTAAGCGGAGTCCGCCGGAGGTGCTTCACAATGTGGCCCAACATAGAGGAGCCGCACACCCTCTCTGCTTCACTGACGAGGTAATGGAGCATGAATTCCCAGATGGGTTTAAACCCATTAACATCGAATCATACGATGGAACAACAGATCCTGCGGTATGGATTGAGGATTACCTCCTCCATATTCACATGGCTCGCGGAGACGACATTCATGCCATTAAATACTTACCTCTCAAGCTCAAAGGGACAGCTCAGTACTGGCTAAATAGTTTGCCAGATGCTGATGACTTGAGTCACATTGTCCGGCCAACTGGGAAGATTTGGAAGACATCTTTCGGGACAACTTCCAGGGAACACATGTCCGGCCACCAGATGCTGATGACTTGAGTCACATTGTCCAGGAGCCCGGCGAGTCAGCCACGCAGCTCTGGACTAGGTTCTTAGTAAAAAAGAACCAAATTGTCGACTGTCTGGACGCGGAAGCCCTTCCGGCCTTCAAACATAGCGTCCGGGATGAATGGCTAGCGCGTCACCTCGGCCAGGAAGGACCTAAATCCATGATAGCCCTTACCGCCTAATGACTCGCTTTTGCGCGGGAGAAGACAACTGGCTCGCTCGTAAAAGCAACAACGCCAGCGACCCGGGCACTTCCGAAATCCGAGACGGCAACGGCAAGCCACGAAGAACCGAACACAACAGTCGCAATAATAATGAAAGATTATGCGACACAATAATCAACGCCGGATTTCACAATCTGAAACCCGGTCACGGAAGAAGCCATTAAAGGCAAACCAGGATGGACCATCCACCCTTGACAGGATATTGAACCGACCTTGCCAGATTCACGTTCACCCTGATAAGCCAGCCAATCATACCAACAGAAACAGTTGGGTCTTCAAGCAGGCAGGCAAGCTTAACGCCGAGCACAAGGGGAGGAGGCCCCCAGGCGATAAATACGACGGAGCGAACACCAGGGGCCAGAAACAGTTCCCCTCCGAAGTTCGACCACTCCCGGAACGGAAATAGCAGTTCGGCTTCCGCCACCCACCCACTATACTGGCAAGATTTACACCACGCGTACATCACTACGCGCTCAAGATACCATGGGCATCGGCGGAAGCACAATACGGACAACCCTGCAAGCATTCCCGTAACATTTTTATCTGTTTTCCTTACTTTTCTTTATTATCTCTTAAAAACAGGTGACCATCAGGACAACATCTACATCGGACTCTATCTGAGTTCAGATCCATACACTCACCTAAGGGGCCACTTCCGTTAAGGATTCCCCCTCCACGAGGACAGGCGGTGCAGACATGCGACAGGAGGTCCAAAATAAGTTTTTGCATACTGCACTCGTTATTTTGAGCCTGCACTATGCCTTTTTCCTCCATTCCCAACCCCGAGCATGTCAAATAGCCGGGTTGTGGTTTTTTACTATTATATATATTTATCATTGGCATATTGCTCCGCTCCCAGTAAACTTCATCCGAACTAATCTTCCATGCTCTTTCTGCAATGTGTCCGGCCGTAACGGCTGCCTTACAAGACGCACCTCGGCATAATTCGCCAGGGGCCCGGTATGGGAACAAATGAGTCGCCAATAAAAGTCCGAACAGCTCTATAGCGTATGTCGGCGTCGCAAGTTTGGCCTTATATGCATCAGCTTCGAATCATTGTCTTTGGTCAATAGTTGGGTTGCCCGGCTCCTGTGCTTGCGACGCTACGTTCCGCTCTATCGGGTAGGGTAGTAAAGGGAGAACTACTGCGATTGTGCCCTGGCCTAGACCGGATGAGCACCTCAGTAGAGAAAGCCGAAAACTGACTGTCATGATGCAGCGAGAGCTGGTCAACCACTTGACGACTTATTTGAATCTTTAGTGATTCTCCATGTCACACGAGGGATCTTTTTTAGATCAACATAGGTAAGGCACTATGTGCCGTATACATACCAGAGGCTATATCATAGCCCCACCATAAAACTCCTATGACTAAGTGAAAGTGTTAACGCCCTATAGTCCGATTGCCTGGTTCGCCGCATTATCACCTCCTTTATGGACCAAGACGTTGGATAAAGAGTGATTAAATGCCTTTCCGAACACCCCCGTACTTCCTACGAGGGGGCTGAAGCCGACGACTAGAAAACTTTTAGATTATACTAAAACGACCGCACAGGAGGAATTCAAGCTTTTGAGCAAAATATAAATATATTAACTATAAAGTTGTCTGTTACAACCATTATACAAATCACTCAAACATTATGTCTTTCAAGCACTGACCCTCTATCAAGCGGGCGGCCTCTAGGACGTCTTCAGAATAATGCTCCGGCTCATAACGGTCCTTGCCCTTGGGTGGACTCCTCACTGCAAAATCGATGGCCTTCATCTTTCCCCAGAACATTTTGACTCGGGCAAAGGCCATCCGTGCACCCTCAATGGACGCCGACCGCTTCACAACATCGATATGTGGCACCGCGTCAACAAGCCGCTGAACCGGGCCGAAATAACTACTCGGAACAGGCTCAGTCGGCCACAACCGGACTATGACGTTCTTCATGGCAGCGCCGGATATCCTATGCAGCTCGGCCCACTGGGACATCTGTTCATTCAGCAGCAGAGGGTGCTTTGACGCGCCGAATTGCGACCAGAAAAGCTTCTCCGTTGCACACCGCTCTTGCGCTTGGTAAAATTGCGCCACATCGGAAGAACTCTTCGGCAAGTCCAAAAATTCAGCAGGAGAACTCCAGACCTGGTTTAGCTGAGCATAGTCTGGATCGCCGAACTTAGTCTTAAGCAAAAAGGGCTTACCGGCTGCTATCTCCTTAGCCTGCCGAATCTCTTCATGAGCTGCCCTAGACTCAGACCGAGCTTCACTCGCCTCTCGTACGACCTTATCAAGTTCAGCCATTTTGGCTTTATTCTCCTTCTCAAGGAATTCACAGCGGCTCGCAGTATTCTTCACTTTGGCGCCGAGCTACCTGTTCGGCTCTTAGATCAGCCGATGCCTTCTTGGCGGCCGCATTACTACACCGGGCCTCCTCCTTGGCCCGGGCTAGCTCCGCCCGAAGAGCTTCAACGGCGGCAGCACCATCTGCAATCATGCACATTTTGTATAAAACCCTTTTCGGTGTCAGGCCTACATTACAAGAACATTGGTGTAAGGAATGCTCGAAATATATACCTTGCGAGTCGTCAAGACGCCTGTTGATCAATGCAATGTCATCTTCTGCAATATCCAGCTTTCGCTGCAGTTCGGCCACTTCCGTATTTCGGGTATCCGCGGGAGGGGGGTAGCCTGTATTCCAAGTTAAATCAAGGTTAGCAACTGAGCATATCTTTTTGATCCTCCGACCGCTTCCTTCGGAAGGCAATCCGAGTATCAGGGGCTACTGCATATACAACAGGTGCATTCTGTCAACATTATTCAATTGGCAAAACTACCTCACAAACCACAAAACCTCTTAGAAGGCTCGAGAAGGCCTCGTTCAATCCGCTTTTCACGGATAGAACCTTTTCAACCACCGTAATCATTAAGGCACGGTGCTTCTCTGAAATGGACGCTCGCTGCAGCATGTCTGTCAGCATTTCCGGCGCTCCGGGGTCTTCGGAAACCGCCGCCGGAGTATGGCATTCCTTTGAGGGAATATGCTTACTCTCCCCCAGAATTGTCTCCGGCTGTAAACCGGACGGTTCAGGGCCGTCATTCTTGATTCCCGAACCCTGGGTGACAGAGGCACAACCTTCGGGTAACGCCTTCTTCGTTTCCTGCGCTGCTTGACGAATGGGAGGAGCCCTTCGGGACGATACCTCGGTATCATCCCCCCTGTTGGGCGAAGAGGCCGGAGATGGCGTGTCACTCTCCATCATCTTCGGAAGAAGGTCTCCCGAGGAGGAGGACGATTGAGAAACACCAGGCGTTAACCTGCGTGGATGTGCATATATCGGATGATTACTTCACTAATAGGAAAAGAATGAGGTACGTTTAAAGTGCCCCAGCCTCACTTACGGTTTGGCCAGAGGTTCGTCCTCGCCAGAAAGCCTTACGACAGCATCGCTCGCCCGACCCAAACAGCCCGACGATGGCATTTTCTCTCTCTTGGAAGGCTTCCCCTCCTGACCTTCGGAAGCAGCCCTCTTTTTGCCATGGAGAGCTTCCTCCGCACCTTTGCCCTTGGGCAAAAGAGTTTCGGTTTCCCCGAACACAGCGTCTAGCTCGTCCTCAGGGGGGTATCACCTTCGGGCTCCCCGCTCTCACCCCCCTCTGCAGACACCTGGTACAGTGTGGGAATCAGCATTCTCGTCAGCAGGGCGGTCGCAGAGTCTTCGGGAAGGGGCGCCAGACACCAGATTAACACCGCTTTCTTTATCCAGTCCTGTATGGGGACGGATTGTTCAGTATCTTGTCAAGAGATGCTTGAATGGAAGGTGTTCAGAGTTTGAGTACTTACCGCAATTTCTGGATGATTGCAGTCAAGGCCAACATCTTTGGTGGTGTCCGGCCATTGCTCTCGTTCCCCCAAATATAATTTCCACATTCCTTCGTGTGTGGTGCCAAAGAAGTGCTGAAGAGGCCGCCGCCCTTCTGGATTAAACTCCCACATACGGAGAGGCCGCCGCTGACATGGCAGGATCTGGCGGACTAGCATTACTTGAACGATGTTCACAAGACCGATGCCCTTCTCGGTAAGGCTTCGGATGCGACCTTGCAGAGTCTGCACTTCATTGATGAATCCCCGGTCCAGTCCCTTATTGATCCATGAAGCAAGCTGAATTGGAGGGCCGGGACGGAACGCAGGCGTAGCCGCCCACTTGGAGCCCCGCGGCTCGTTGATATAAAACCACCCCTGCCTCCATAGGTCGGAAGACTTGGCAAAAGATCCTTCAAACCAAACCACGCTGGCAAGCTTGCCTATTGTGACGCTGCCGCACTCTGCCTGCTCCTCCTCTGTCACCTGTGGCCTAACGTCAATGATCTTGAGCCACAAACCAAAGTGCAGAGGAGTCCGGAGGAAGGCCTCACACGTGACGACAAATGTCGAGATGAGGAGAATAGAGTCCGGGGCCAGATCGTGAAAATCTAGCCCATAGTAGAACATGACCCCACAGACGAAGGGGTTAAGCACGAACCCTAACCCATGGAGGAAGTGGGACACAAAAACTACCCTCTCGCCGGATTTGGGGGTAGGAATGACCTGCCCCTGCGCAGGAAGCCGATGAAGGATTTCCGGGGTCAGAGACCTCGATGCGCAGAGCTTCGCAATATCCTCCTCTGTGACAGAAGAAGCCACCACTGGCCTTGACGGCTGGATCCGGACATGATTAGGGCTGGTGGCGATGGGAAACCGAGGGTTGGAACTTGGGGTGGCTAGGGTTGAGGAAGAAGCAAGCGCAACGGAAGAAGACGAGTCTGGGACCCTATATAAAGATCCCGAATACTAAGCGCATCTGCCTGGGTCTCGAAACTTACCTATCTCAAGAAAGTTGTACCCAGGGGACGGTTGGGTTACCCACGCCCGCATTAATGAAAATCCCGTGAATAAGGGAACACGATCTCTGGCTTGGCAAGACGTGCCAGTAAAACCGCGTCCCGAGATGTGGGGCGACGTGCCAGCCAACGGTTGGAAATAGTAACCGGGCAGGCGTGATGCGATGTCATAAACAGTTATCAACGAATTAGACTCGTGGAATATTGTATTTTCTGCAATTATATACACAGGTCTGGATATATCTACTACATCCGAAGACTATTCTGGAGTTCGGAAGGAGGGAACCCGCCTTGCAATGCTGAAGACAATCTGTGCACTGGACTCCTCGTCATTGAAGCCAGGTTCAGGGGCTACTGAGGGAGTCCTGGACTAAGGGGTCCTCAGGCGTCCGGCCTGTTATTCATTGGGTCGGACTGATGGGCTGTGAAGATACGAAGGCCGAAGACTATACCTGTGTCCGGATTGGACTTTCCTTGGCGTGGAAGGCAAGCTAGGCGACCAGCTGTGAAGATTCCTTCTTATGTAACCGACTCCACGTAACCCTAGATCTCTCCGGTGTCTATATATACCGGAGAGCATAGTCCGGATAGGACACATTCATTACCATATTCACATAGGCTAGACTTCTAGGGTTTAGCCATTACGATCTTATGGTAGATCAACTCTTGTAACACTCATATTCATCAAGATCAATCAAGCAGGAAGTAGGGTATTACCTCCATAGAGAGGGCCCGAACCTGGGTAAACATCGTGTCCCCCGTCTCCTATTACCATCGATCCTAGACGCACAGTTCGGGACCCCCTACCCGAGATCCGCCGGTTTTGACACCGACACCCCCCCCGGGAGAATATCATGTGCTCCCACACCTTAGATGCTATATGGTGATACGAGTTCCTTGGAGCAAGTAGATCTGAGATCTAGCAGCTCACAAGATGTCTTAATATTTTTACAAGAAACCTTAATGAGTTTGGGAATTGCACACAATTAGTACAAAAATTACTCGGATGCCCTTGGACCCCATATCCAACGGCCTCGAAGCTTGTATCACCGTAGCATCTAAGATGAGGGAGGACCTCGTATTCTCTTGTATGTAAGAATATCATGTGCTACCAAACCTTAGGTGTTGTGGTGATATAAGCTCCTAGGTCGAAATACGTGTAACTGGTGCCTTAACTTGTCTAACTAGACCTAAAATAACAAATCTGAAGGACGAGATTCAAACCGGCAACCTGGACTACAAAGCCTACGTCGATAGCTTGAAACAACAACGGTTGTTGGCTTTGTCGCATAACTTGATTTTATACAGTATTAGGTTGGGAGGCTGCTTCGATGTCGTAAAGTTACCTGCCTTTGGGTGTTTGACATGTGGGCCAGCCTCCCATTGGCCCCACATGTCACGCACCAAAGGCACCTTCCCTAGGCACTAAAGCTCAGTCCATTATGTTGAGTAGAGTAGAGGGAATGGCTCGTCAACACATGCATGAACATTGACTCACTTACTGGTGGGTCCCATGTCTGCGATCTCTCTCTACTCTCCATCAACCTTTAGACGCACGGGCACACACGAAGAGCGGCGCGAGTTTACCATGGTGTTATCTCTACATCTCCACACCTATAAAAGACTCAGTTGGTGATGATGGTGTGTCTGCCATCCATCATTTTTGACCACTAGATCTGCATCTAACGACTGTGACGTAAGTAGTGGTATTTTTGCAACAATAGGCCACTTCACTGCTCCAATTTGCAGAAAACTCCTTAGTATCTTGAAACCAACCACATCCTTCCCTCACCTCATCAAAACAACCCGAGGAATATATTTTGAGTGAAACATATTTTTTTTTGTGATATATGTATATCAAAACTAGAGTGTTTTTTTCAAGTTTGTGAACAAGTATTATTCTAGTTTGGATCCATTGCAATGCATGGGCACATTGCTAAATTTTAGTATTAGTTATAACTTAAAAAATGCATGGAAATAGATGAATCACCTAGAACCAGAGACGTTGTGGCTGGTCGAGATGGAGCTAACCACACCTATCCTTCGTGCAACGTTAGCATGATGAAGTTGTGTGGCTATTGGGGTGTTTTTGACCGACTGGCTGGGTCCCGAGTTTGAACCGTAGGTAGTATGTCTGATACAGTATATTTTACACGCACATTTTTCCTCCGTGTCAAGACGTCGCACACCCTACCGCGCGGTTTTTATGTCCTCCTGGGTGGTGCACGCATATTTTCTTCCTTGCCGAGACGTGGGACGCCCTACCGCGCGTTTTCAGGGTCCTCCTCAGTCGTAGCCCCGAAGCAAGCAAATGAGTCGTCAAATCACAAGAGCACACCTTTCCCGCCGAGTACATCAGTGAAGCACGGTGGCTAGATAGTTGGGCTAGTTCGATCGATTAGCTAGGCCGCCACCACATTTGTTTTTTCACCCCTTTTTTCTCTCCTTGCCGGTAGGTAAATTTAAATATCCATCGCTGCGTTGCTTTGGTCTTTGGGTGCGGCAGGCGCGGCAGGATTTTTTTGACGGGAGTAGGCGCGACAGCAATTAGTCATGACGACTCCGCCTTTAAAACCCACTGCCCCCTGATGTGAAAAGTCGTCGACTAGGTTTTCCCATGGTGAAAACCAAAAGATTCACCCCGCTCCTCGGCTGGCTCCCTCTGCCTTCCCGTAAATTGCATTGCCTTTCAGCCTTTTCGTCCCCTTTGCTTCCTCTCCCCATTGCTTCTACCTGGTTCCATGGTGGCGCACCAGATCATGGAGTCTGAGGTGAGGCGCTTGACAGAGGAGCTCCAGGCCAAGGATGCGGAACTCAGGGCCAAAGACGTGGAGCTCCGTGAGCTCAAGGAGGAGAGGAGTGCCATGCTCCTCCTTTATGTGCGGGAGTTCACGGAGCTTCAAAAGCGGTAGGTGTCCACCACAAAGATGCTTGAGGCGTCGATGATACGTCTCCAACGTATCTATAATTTTTTATTGTTCCATGCTATTATATTATCCATCTAGGATGTTTTATATGCTATTTTATATGATTTTTGGGACTAACATATTAACCCAGAGCCCAGTGCCAGTTTCTGTTTTTCCTTGTTTTTGAGTATCACAGAAAAGGAAAACCAAACGGAGTCCAATTGACCTGAAATTTGACGGAGATTATTTTTGGACCAGAAGAAGCCCACGGAGCATCGGAGATGCACCACAAGAGTCCTGGGCTGCCCACGAGGGTAGGGGGGCACCCACCCCCCTGGGCGCACCCCCTGCCTCGTGGACAGCCCGGAGACCCCCCTGACTTGTTCCCCGCGCCAATACCTCTCATATATACCCAAATTTCCAGAAAGAAACCTAAATCGGGAGTTCCGCCGCCGCAAGCCTCTACAGCCACCAAAAACCTATTGGGACCCTGTTCCGGCACCCTGGCAGAGGGGGGATCCCTCACCGGTGGCCATCTTCATCATCCCGGTGCTCTCCATGACGAGGAGGGACTAGTTCACCCTCGGGGCTGAGGGTATGTACCAGTAGCTATGTGTTTGATCTCTCTCTCTCTCTCTCTCGTGTTCTTGATTTGGCACGATTTTGATGTATCGCGAGCTTTGCTATTATAGTTGGATCTTATGATGTTTCTCCCCCTCTACTCTCTTGTAATGGATTGAGTTTTCCCTTTGAAGTTATCTTATCGGATTGAGTCTTTAAGGATTTGAGAACACTTGATGTATGTCTTGCGTGGGATACCCGTGGTGACAATGGGGTATTCTATTGATTCACTTGATGTATGTTTTGGTTATCAACTTGCGGGTTCCGTGTCCTAGGGAATCTATGCATAGGGGTTGGCACACGTTTTCGTCTTGACTCTCCGGTAGAAACTTTGGGGCACTCTTTGAAGTTCTTTGTGTTGGTTGAATAGATGAATCTGAGATTGTGTGATGCATACCGTATAATCATACCCACGGATACTTGAGGTGACATTGGAGTATCTAGGTGACATTAGGGTTTTGGTTGATTTGTGTCTTAAGGTGTTATTCTAGTACGAACTCTATGATAGATCGAACGGAAAGAATAGCTTCGTGTTATTTTACTACGGACTCTTGAATAGATCGATCAGAAAGGATAACTTTGAGGTGGTTTCGTACCCTACAATAATCTCTTCGTTTGTTCTCGCTATTAGTGACTTTGGAGTGACTCTTTGTTGCATGTTGAGGGATAGTTATATGATCCATTATGTTATTATTGTTGAGAGAACTTGCACTAGTGAAAGTATGAACCCTAGGCCTTGTTTCCTACGCATTGCAATACCGTTTTCGCTCACTTTTATCATTAGTTACCTTGCTGTTTTTATATTTTCAGATTACAAAAACCTATATCTACCATCCATATTGCACTTGTATCACCATCTCTTCGCCGAACTAGTGCACCTATACAATTTACCATTGTATTGGGTGTGTTGGGGACACAAGAGACTCTTCGTTATTTGGTTGCAGGGTTGTTTGAGAGAGACCATCTTCAACCTACGCCTCCCGCGGATTGATAAACCTTAGATCATCCACTTGAGGGAAATTTGCTACTGTCCTACAAACCTCTGCACTTGGAGGCCCAACAACGTCTACAAGAAGGTTGTGTAGTAGACATCAAGCTCTTTTCTGGCGCCGTTGCCGGGGAGGTGAGTGCTTGAAGGTATATCTTTAGATCTTGCAATCGAATCTTTTAGTTTCTTGTTTTATCACTAGTTTAGTCTATAAAAGAAAACTACAAAAAATGGAATTGAGGGTGCCTCATATGCCATCTTTTTAATGTCTTCCGTGAAAATAAGGATTCCGATAATTGTGCTCAATTGCTAGAGGAAGAATGCATTAAAATGTTTGGCACTAAATCTTTGAATGATGGGCATGATTGCAATGTTGTTAGTATGAATTCTTTGAATACCCATGATGCTAATGATATGCAAAGCCACAAGATTGGGGATGTTATGTTTGATGAAGATGATATGTTTTGTCCCCCATGTTTTGATGAGAAAATTTATTATGATGAAAGCATGCCTCCTATTTATGATGATTATTGCGATGAAACGTATGCTATAAAGAATAAAGATAATCATGAAACTTGTCATCATGATTTTAATTTTCAATTGGATTATGCTTCACATGATAGTTATTTTGTTGAGTTTGCTCCCACTATTCTGAATGAGAAGAATTTTGCTTATGTGGAGAGTAGTAAAATTTCTATGCTTGTGCATCATGAAAATAATGAGTTATGCGATAGTTATATTGTTGAATTCATTCGTGATGCTACTAAAAATTACTATGAGGGAGGAACATATGCTTGTAGGAATTGCAATAATATCAAGTTTCCTCTCTATGTGTTGAAAATCTTGAAGCTATGCTTTTACCTTCCTATGCTAGTTGATTCTTGTTCCCATAAGTTGTTTGCTCACAAAATCCCTATGCATAGGACGTGGGTTAGGCTTAAATGTGCTAGTCATATGCTTCATGATGCTCCCGTTATGTTTCAATTCTTATCTTTTATGTGAGCATCATTGTCATCATCATGCCTAGCTAAAAAGGCAATAAAGTGAAACGTTTGTTGGGAGACAACCCAATATTTACCTTTACTGTTTTTGTGTGTTCACATGATTATGCTACTGTAGTAATAATGCTTTATAGCTTTTGTTTCAATAAAGTGCCAAGTAAGACCTTTAGGATAACCTACGGTGATAGTTAATTTGATCTTGCTGAAAAACAGAAACTTTTGCGCGCACGAGATTAGTTTTCACAAATCACTGGAACGTGATTTTCAGTTGATTCTTTTTGCAGAAGATTAATAAACAAATTTCTTAGGACTTCCTAATTTGGTTGAATTTTTGGAGTTCCAGGAGTATACGTTTGATACAGATTACTACAGACTGTTCTGTTTTTAACAGATTCTGTTTTCTATGTGTTGTTTGCTTATTTTGATGAATCTATGAGTAGTATCGGAGGGTATCAACCATAGAGAAGTTGGAATACAGTAGATATTACACCAATATGAATTTAGAATGAGTTCATAACAGTACCAAAAGTGGTGATTTATTTTCTTATACTAACAGAGCTTACGAGTTTTCTGTTGAGTTTTGTGTTGTGAAGTTTTCAAGTTTTGGGTAAAGATTCGATGGACTATGGAATAAGGAGTGGCAAGAGCCTAAGGTTGGGGATGCCCAAGGCACCCCAAGGTAAAATTCAAGTACAACCTAAAGCCTAAGCTTGGGGATGCCCCGGAAGGCATCCCCTCTTTCGTCTTCGTTCATCGGTAACTGTACTTAGAGCTATATTTTTATTCACCACATGATATGTGTTTTGCTTGGAGCGTCATTTTGTTTTATTTTGTATTGCTTGATGTTTGAATAAAATACCAAGATCTGAAATCCTTAAATGTTAGAGAGTCTTCACATAGTTGCATAATTATTCGACTACCCATTGATCTTCACTTATATCTTTCGGAGTAGTTTGTCATTTGCTCTAGTGCTTCACTTATATCTTTTAGAGCACACGGTGGTTTTATTTTGAAGAAATAGATGAACTCTCATGCTTCACTTATATTATTTTGAGAGTCTTTAGAACAGCATGGTAATTTGCTTTGGTTGTAAAATTAGTCCTAATATGATAGGCATCCAAGATCGGTATAATAAAAACTTTCATATAGAGTGCATTGAATACTATGAGAAGTTTGATACTTGATGATTGTTTTGAGATATGAAGATGGTGATCTTAGAGTCATGCTAGTAGGGTAATTATGAATTTGACAAATACTTGTGTTGAGGTTTGCAAGTCCCGTAGCATGCACGTATGGTAACCGTTGTGTGACAAATTTCTTTGATTGTCTTCCTTTGTGTGGAGGTCGGGGGCGCGCGATGGTTAACTCCTACCAACCTCCCCCCTAGGAGCATGCGTGTAGTGCTTGGTTTTGATGACTTGTAGATTTTTGCAATAAGTATGTGACTTCATTATGACTAATGTTGAGTCCATGGATTATATGCACTCTCACCCTTCCATCATTGCTAGCCTCTTCGGTACCGTGCATTGCCCCTTCTCACCTCGAGAAGTTGGTGCAAACTTCGCCGGTGCATCCAACCCCGTGATACGATACGCTCTATCACACATAAACCTCCTTATATCTTCCTCAAAACAGCCACCATACCTACCTATTATGGCATTTCCATAGCCATTCCGAGATATATTGCCATGCAACTTTCCACCGTTTCATTTATCATGACACGCTTCATCATTGTCATATTGCCTTGCATGATCATGTAGTTGACATCGTATTTGTGGCAAAGCCACCATGCATAATTTTTCATACATGTCGCTCTTGATTCATTGCTCATCCCGGTACACCGCCGGAGGCATTCATATAGAGTCATATTTTGTTCTAGTATCGAGTTGTAATCATTGAGTTGTAAATAAATAGAAGTGTGATGATCATCATTCATAGAGCATTGCCCCCCCAATGAAAAAAAAGAGAAAGGCCAATAAAAAAAGAAAGGCCCAAAAAGAAAAAGAAATAAAAAGGGACAATGCTACTATCCTTTTTCCACACTTGTGCTTCAAAGTAGCACCATGATCTTTATGATAGAGAGTCTCTTATTTTGTCACTTTCATATACTAGTGGGAATTTTTCATTATAGAACTTGGCTTGTATATTCCAACGATGGGCTTCCTCAAATGCCCTAGGTCTTCGTGAGCAAGCAAGTTGGATGCACACCCACTTAGTTTCTTTTGTTGAGCTTTCATACATTTATAGCTCTAGTGCATCCGTTGCATGGCAATCCCTACTCCTCGCATTGACATCAATTGATGGGCATCTCCCTAGCCCGTTTATTAGCCGCGTCAATGTGAGACCTTCTCCTTTTTCATCTTCTCCACACAACCCCCATTATCATATTCTATTCCACCTATAGTGCTATGTCCATGGCTCACGCTCATGTATTGCGTGAAAGTTGAAAAAGTTTGAAAAGGCTAAAGTATGAAACAATTGCTTGGCTGAAACCGAGGTTGTGCATGATTTGGATATTTTGTGTGACGAAGATGGAAGCATAGCCAAACTATATGATTTTGTAGGGATGAACTTTCTTTGGCCATGTTATTTTGAGAAGACATAATTGCTTTGTTAGTATGCTTGAAGTATTATTTTTATGTCAATATTAAACTTTTGTCTTGAATCTTATGGATCTGAATATTCATGCCACAATAAAGAAGATTACATTGATAAATATGTTAGGTAGCATTCCACATCAAAAATTCTGTTTTTATCATTTACCTACTCGAGGACGAGCAGGAATTAAGCTTGGGGATGCTTGATACGTCTCCAACGTATCTATAATTTTTGATTGTTCCATGCTATTATATTATCCATCTAGGATGTTTTATATGCATTTATATGCTTTTTTATATGATTTTTGGGACTAACCTATTAACCCAGAGCCCAGTGCCAGTTTCTGTTTTTTCCTTGTTTTTGAGTATCGCAGAAAAGGAAAACCAAACGGAGTCCAATTGACCTGAAATTTGACGGAGATTATTTTTGGACCAGAAGAAGCCCACGGAGCATCGGAGATGGACCAAAAGAGTCCCGGGCTGCCCACGAGGGTAGGGCGCGCCCACCCCCCTGGGCGCGCCCCTCGTGGACAGCCCGGAGACCCCCCTGACTTGTTCCCGACGCCAATACCTCTCATATATACCCAAACTTCCAGAAAGAAACCTAGATCGGGAGTTCCACCGCCGCAAGCCTCTGTAGCCACCAAAAACCAACCAGGACCCTATTCCGGCACCCTGGCGGAGGGGGGATCCCTCACCGGTGGCCATCTTCATCATCCCGGCGCTCTCCATGACGAGGAGGGAGTAGTTCACCCTCGGGGCTGAGGGTATGTACCAGTAGCTATGTGTTTGATCTCTCTCTCGTGTTCTTGATTTGCCACGATCTTGATATATCGCGAGCTTTGCTATTATAGTTGGATCTTATGATGTTTCTCCCCCTCTACTCTCTTGTAATGGATTGAGTTTTCCCTTTGAAGTTATCTTATCGGATTGAGTCTTTAAGGATTTGAGAACACTTGATGTATGTCTTGCGTGGGATACCCGTGGTGACAATGGGGTATTCTATTGATTCACTTGATGTATGTTTTGGTGATCAACTTGCGGGTTCCATGACCTTGGGAATCTATGCATAGGGGTTGGCACACGTTTTTGACTCTCCGGTAGAAACTATGGTGCACTCTTTGAAGTTCTTTGTGTTGGTTGAATAGATGAATCTGAGATTGGGTGATGCATATCGTGTAATCATACCCACGGATACTTGAGGTGACATTGGAGTATCTAGGTGACATTAGGGTTTTGGTTGATTTGTGTCTTAAGGTGTTATTCTAGTACGAACTCTAGGATAGATCGAACGGAAAGAATGGCTTCGTGTTATTTTACTACGGACTCTTGAATAGATCGATCAGAAAGGATAACTTTGAGGTGGTTTCGTACCCTACAATAATCTCTTCGTTTGTTCTCCGCTATTAGTGACTTTGGAGTGACTCTTTGTTGAATGTTGAGGGATAGTTATATGATCCAGTTATGTTATTATTGTTGAGAGAACTTGCACTAGTGTATGAACCCTAGGCCTTGTTTCAACGCATTGCAATACCATTTTCGCTCACTTTTATCATTAGTTACCTTGCTATTTTTATATTTTCAGATTACAAATACTCATATCTACCATCCATATTGCACTTGTATCACCATCTCTTCGCCGAACTAGTGCACCTATACAATTTACCATTGTATTAGGTGTGTTGGGGACACAAGAGACTCTTTGTTATTTTGTTGTAGGGTTGTTTGAGAGAGACCATCTTCATCCTATGCCTCCCACGGATTGATAAACCTTAGGTCATCCACTTGAGGGAAATTTGCTACTGTCCTACAAACCTCTGCACTTGGAGGCCCAACAACGTCTACAAGAAGAAGGTTGTGTAGTAGACATCAGTCGGCGGCGTTGTTGCAGAAAGTAGGCGGTTAGGCGAGCCGGCTGGAGCGCGAGCGGGCCGATCGTGACGAGGTCCATGATCGCCTCAACCACTTGCTGGACCATGTTGCCACACACGTATTGCGGCTGCGTGATGCCTACCGTCGTGCCAGCGCGACCATGCCGGCCGTCGGGCTAAAGCCGTTCGACCACCCCTTCGACTTCAACGAGCTGCAGCTTCCTGAACTGGTCTCCTTCTTCACCTATATCTCCGAGGAGCTGAGCCGTTGCAGGCGGCCATTGCCGTTGCTGGGCGAATCCTCTCCGGGCTTCGTCACCAGAATCCATTCATGCCATTGGACGTCATCTTTGACGATATGGCTCCCGTCGACCAGGAGCGGGCTCTGTGGGTGGTGGCACCCTGCATCACCACCGCCATGTGCCTCGAGAAGTAGAGGGACTTCGGTGGTGTTTATGCGTCCTCTGCATGAGCATGTCTCAGCGCAACATGATCGTTGGATCAAACTGACGGTGCAGATTAGTCACTGTAGCACAAAGTGTGCGGGTGTGTTTGGTTGCATTCTCATCTCAACATAGTTGTTCCTCTTCGTGCACGTTCATCTCAGCACCCCTCTTCATGCATGCTCCTAGTGTATTTTGTGTTAACCTAGTGTGGACTCATGCACCCTTCATGCACTCTGCCAAACACCCAAAAGTGGGTTGAGAAGGGAACTTTTGCTCCCATGCACCCTTCATGTACCTAACACTGATTCGTGCTTCATATTCATGTTTCCTGGAGTACCGTAGCACCCTACTCTTCGTCCAATGTAGAACTAATTCCTTTAACATTGATCTCACCATTCATTCTCAACTAGACAGTAAAAAAAGGGGCATGTTACATTACTGTTCATAGTTGATAAGCGCACAACATCATTTTTTATCGTCATATCTTACTACACTAGCAACAAGACTGATGTATGAACCACTGCACATGCGTGGTAGTAGGAGTACTAGTAGTGTAAGTTCAAGTGGCTCCGTGTTTTGCACTCCTCCATCGTAAGAGTGGATACCCTTGTTGTAATCATTTTTTAAGAAATAGTGGACATGCTCTACCGTGCGGATCCTCCTCGACTTTCGTCGGGAACCTTGCTACTCACTTTCGCCGACGTGTGGGACAACCAGCATCGGGTCCACTTGCCATGCACTAAATTACTTCGTACTAGAGTGCACAGCTACACGGTAGACTACCCCGGTTGAAGTGCCGCAGTAATGCGCAATGAGCCATCAAATCACAAAAGCCGACCCTTGCAGCAGTAAGTAGCACGGACGAAGCAACCATCATTTCACTCTTCTCCCTCATCTTCCTCTCTTGAAGAAAACCCCAACTCGCTTCTCCCTCATCTTGTTCCTCATTTCTTCGAGAAAACCAACGCGCTTCTGCCATTGTTCTTCTCTCCCAAAGAAGGAAAGGTGAGCACATCAATGGTGTTGCTTCTGGCCAAGTCCCGGTCATGCAACCCCGTGACCGATCCTAACTCCCTCTCTGTTCTTCTTCTGGGTTTGGGATTATGGTTTCTTTTCTTTTATTTCTATTTGACAGTTTCTTGATGGATCCTGGAGCACCGGCCGAAGTGATGTCTATGGCTCTGGCAAAAACCATCGAGGCTCAGGGTACGAAGAAGCGTAAGCACCCCGCCGAGACTACCGCAGACAAGCTTAAGGCCATCACCCTGTCCAAGCCCCCCTCTCCGGGATCCCTCGTTAAGCCAGTCTAGGTAATATCTCTTCTTGACGATCTTTTTGGCGATCTTGATCATGTTTTTTCATCTAACTTGCAGAGTGCTTGCTAATATATGAGGTTTGTCTAATGTACACGCAGTACTAGTACTAGTAGTACAACTTTCTGGGCGATCTTGCATGTGATCTTTGTGTGCCAAATGACGGTTCTAAATGGCTCTTTTGACCAAAACATGTGAGAGGTTGACATACATATGATTTTTGCACATAACACGGATTTCTTATAGATTACTTTCAAGTACTTTATGAACATCAATGCTAGCTTTAGGAAATGCAAGATTTTAGCTCTCATTACTTGGAAGGGAGTATAGTAATCTCACTAACTTGTGTTATGGATATTGCAAGTAATCCCTCTGTTCACAAATATAAGATGTTCTGACTTTTTTATGTATCTCATGTAGACATGTTCTAGTGTGTTTGTTCACTCATTTCTGTGCGTATATGTAGTCTTATATGGAGTAAAATATCGAAAATCATATTACATTTCAGAACGAAGGTAGCAATAAAATATTTGGTTTCTGTTTGAATTAGAACCAGGTCCACGGTGGATATGAA
This sequence comes from Triticum aestivum, assembly GCF_018294505.1. Classification (NCBI taxonomy): domain Eukaryota; kingdom Viridiplantae; phylum Streptophyta; class Magnoliopsida; order Poales; family Poaceae; genus Triticum; species Triticum aestivum. The sequence goes on along the minus strand of NC_057811.1, from coordinate 124,704,114 downwards.
GTTCTCAAAGTCATGCCGTGTGTACTAGAAGACCTGAGGATGTGTTCTACTACTAAACTATCCAGCTGTTGTGTCCTTTGTCGGCGTCCTGGGACCGGGGGTGCCCAGACTTGCCTGCCTGCGGCCCATGGCGTGGCTCTATCGACGGCCTGGTACGGCCCAGCTTCAGGATCAGCAACCCAAGACCCTCACGAGGGGCCAAGCCTCGTGAGGCGGATGACACCAAGCCTCCTCGAGGGACGGCCTCCTCAGGTCGGCTCCCGAGGAGCGGAGATTTCTATGCAAGGCTCACCTCGCAAGGTTCAGATGATGTGAGCCATGACGATCAGGGCAAGGCGGGCGGCAGCGGGCGTAGTGTACCAGTTTCCTCTTTTGTGCGAAGGAGGCAAGCGCAAACGTGGAGTCCCAAGGAATCAACCAAAGGTTTCCATTTTGGTGCAACAAGACCAAGTCCGCCAGGACGGCAGGACGGAGGTCATCGTCGAGCCCACCACGGCATCACGACCAGAAGCTTTTCCAGGCGAAGACTAATTTTGTCAGGATAGCATGTACTAGCTGTCCCCCTTCGAATTTGGCTGTTGTGGGATCCCTTCCCGCCTTACATTTGGGAAGGGGACCAAGGCCACTATAAATAGGACCTAGCCACCGCCAGGGACAAGGGAGATCATCCTCACACCCACCAGCTCATCCGAGCCCAAGAACACCTCTCCTCCTGAGGTTGTTCTCCCACTTTACTAGTTAATTCTCAGCCCCTCGAGGCCAATCCACCACAAAGCAGGAGTAGGGTTTTACACCGCAAGGTGGCCCGAACCTGGGTAAACTGTCGTGCCTCTTTTCTATTCGGTTCGTCGAGCTAGGCTGTGAGATTAGCGAGCAGGTAGACTGGGCAGTACGAGTCCTTTGCACGCACCCCAGAGTTCGAACCTCTCAAGGGTCTGCGGAACCCCGAATCCGATATTTTGCGCGCCAGGTTGGGGTGCGTCGAAGATCCGCCACTCCGTCCGTTGCACTCCGCCGTGGGCTCTCATGGAAGACGCTCCTCCATCGACCGGATCGGCACGCGCCTTCGGAGAGGTCGAGGGCCTCCGAGCTTTCACCCCCGCCCTACGACAGGTGCAGTGGCCGCCTAAGTTCAAGCCAGAGTTGCCGCCCGCTACGACGGCACGGTGAACCCAGCAGGCTTCCTCCAGGCGTACGAGGAGTCCGTGTTGGTGGCTGGCGGTGACGACAAAGTCATGGCCAACTGGCTCCCCATGGCCCTCGCAGGCGTGCCGCGCGCCTGCCTGCTCAGCTTGCTGGGATCCTCTGTGGCTTCCTGGGAGGAGCTGCGCGGCCTCTTCACCGCATGTTTAGGGGCGCCGGCAATCCACGCCGTCGCAGGCCTCCTTAGCGGTTCGCAGGCGCTGCCCTCGGACCGCCACGTCAAGCAGTTCTTTCGCCAAGTGGGTGCCGCCCACGTGCAGCAAGGAGCTCCTCCGGGATGGGCGGCACCCAAGGCCGACCTCACCTTCGACTCAAGGGACCACCCAACGACCACCGCGGGCGCAGGCACGCTCCCGATGCTCTGCACCCCCACCATCTGCAATTTGGCGGTTACCAAGACCCTCATCGACGGCGGAGCCGGTCTTAATGTACTCTTCGTGGAGGCTTTTGGCCTGCTCCACGTACCGCATGGCCGACTCTGCCCCACCAGTCCCCTAGGGCAGATCCGCCTCCCCGTCACCTTCGGCACCCATGACAACTACCACACCGAGCTCATCGACTTCGACATCGCCCGCATCAGCCTCCCGTACAATGCCATCCTTGGGTACCCAGCCCTGGCCAAGTTTATGGTGGCAACTCACCTTGCCTGCAACCTCATGAAGATGCCAGGGAGCAGCGGCGTCCTCACCGTGGCCGGAGACACCAAGGAAGCCCTGGCGGCCCTGAAGTTCCCACAGCAGCGGCGCGCCCGGCCGAAGAAGGTGCCCTAGAGGTCCCAGGGTCTGTGCCAGCGAAGAAGAAGCAGTTGTTCTCTCAAGATCGTGCCAAAACAAAGCAGGTGTCGTTCGATGAAGACGGAGCATCGGGTGCCACCTTCACCATAGGCGCCAACCTTCCTCCAGATCAGGAAAAGGTGCTGGTCGACTTCTTGCACGCGAACAAGGGGTGTTCGCATGGGAGCCCAGGGACCTGGATGGGATCCCGAGGAGAATAATCGAGCATCACTTGAGGGTGTGCCCTAACGCCCGGCCAGTGAAGCAGAAGGCACGGCGGCAGTCCACAGAGAAGCAGTCGTTCATTGTCCAAGAAACCCGCAAGCTGCATAACGCTGGTGTCATTCGGGAGGTGCGGTACCCGGAATGGTTGGCGAACCCGGTCGTCGTCGCCAAGAAAGGCGGGAAGGAGCGCATGTGCGTCGACTTCACCAACCTCAATAAGGCCTGCCCTCAAGACACCTTCCCGCTCCCGCGCATCAATCAGATCATCGACTCCACCGCCGAGTATGACCTGCTGTGCTTCCTGGATGCCTTCTCGGGTTACCATCAAATCAAAATGGCGGTACAAGATGTTGAGAAGACGGCCTTCCTGACCCCCTACGAGGTGTACTGCTACACTTGCATGTCATTCGGCCTGCGCAACGCCGGGGCAACCTTCCAGCGACTGATGCACATCGCCCTGGGCCAGCAGCTCGGGAGGAATGCTGAGGCATATGTCGACGACATAGTCGTGAAGTCTTGGGAGGCAAGGACCCTTATCGAGGACCTAGAGGAAACATTTACCAGTCTACGCGTGGTGGATCTGCGGCTCAACCTAGAGAAATGCGTGTTTGGTATTCCCTCCAGCAAGCTGCTAGGTTTTCTGGTGTCACACAGGGGAATCAAGCCAAACCCAGAGAAACTCAAGGCCATAGAAAGGATGAGCCCGCCGCAGACTCTCAAGGAAATGCAGAAGCTGGTAGGTTGCGTGACCTCATTGGGGTGCTTCATCTCCAAGTTGGGAGAACGCGCCCTCCCATTTTTCAAACTGATGAAAAAGAAGGGGCAATTCGAGTGGACTCCGGAGGCTGACGCAGCATTTCAAGACCTCAAGTGGTACCTCACCATCCCACCAGTGATGGTGGCGCCACGCCCTCTTGAGCCCCTAGTGCTTTACCTGGCTGCCACGCCACACTCCGCCAGCGCAGCGCTGGTGGCGGTCCAGGAGGAGCACCAGGCCAAGGGCCTGCCGGGTAACGCCCCGCGAAGGGACAAGACAATGCAGCTTCAGGACGGTGCTTCTGAGGCCTTGGCGGCACCAGCAGATGACCAGGCCCCGCGGGATGGTGCTCCTGAGGCCCTGGCTACCCCTGCGAGCGGTCAAGCTCTCAAGGTCCCCCAACCTCAGGAGGTACAAGACCCCGTCAACGCTCCTGCCCTCGTCGAGCACCCGGTGTACTTCGTCAGCACGGTGTTGCGTGACGCACGGGCACGCTACCCCATGCCGCAAAAGCTTCTGCTCGTGCTCCTCGTCGCCTCCCGCAAGCTGCCCCACTACTTCCAGGGCCACCCTGTCAAATTCGTCATGGCTTACCGATTGGAGAGAGTGCTCCGGAGCCCCAATGCCGCGGGAATAGTCGCCGAATGGAACATCAAGCTGCAGGTGTTCCCGTTGGAGTTCAGTACCACCATAGCCATCAAGGGAGCCATGCTCGCTGACTTCGTGGCGGAATGGACCAACGTCCCCGGCCCCGAAGCAGGCGAGGACCGCCCACTCTCACCAGGAAGCGAGGCGCCAGACGGTTGGGTCATGTACTTCGACGGCGCCTTCGCGCGTCAAGGCGCGGGGGCTGGAGCCGTGCTCATCTCGCCCACCCAGGACAAGCTCTACTACGAAGTGCAGCTCTGCTTTCAGCAGGGCGAGGAGGACTCCAACAACACCGCGGAGTACGAAGGCTTGATCGCCGGTCTCAAGGCTGCGGCAGCCTTGGGAGTGAAGTGCCTCACCATCAAGGGTGACTCCAGCTCCTCGTCAACTTCTCCAACAAATTATACAAGCCGAAGGACGAGCACATGGAGGCATACCTTGCGGAGGTACGCAAAATTGAAAAACAATTCTTTGGCCTAGAATTGCAGCATCTGTCGCGCGGCACAAACAAGGAAGCATACGACATCTCCAAGAGGGCGTCGCGGCGCCTGCCTCAAGAGCCCAGTGTGTTTGAGGAGCGGCTCTTCAAGCCGTCTGCAGCTCCGCCCTCAGCAGAACCAGCACTACCTCGCGAGGACCTCCCTCAGGCCCCTCCGTCGGGCGCCCCGGCTTGTGGCCCGACCTCCAGAGCTCACCTCCTTCCTGCGCTGGAACCTCAGGAGGGATGTTGGACTGAGGAGTTCAAGGCGTACCTTCTTCAGGGGACCCTGCCGGAGAAGAAGGAGGACGCGGAGCGCGTAGCTCGCCAGCCCACTGCGTACTGCATCCAGGACGGTGAGCTCTATCGGAAGCGTCCAAATGACGTCTCTCTGCGGTGCATCTCCAGAGAGCAGGGGCACGAGCTGCTCGCCGACATACATGGCGGGGACTGCGGGCATTATTCTTCATCGCGCACCCTCGTGGGCAAGGCTTTCTGGAGTGGGTTCTACTGGCCCACGGCGCTTAGTGATGCCACCGAGCTGGTGAGATCCTGAGCCTGCCAATTCCATGCCAGGCAGATCCACCAACCGCTCAGGGTCTCCAGAACATCCCGCTCTCATGGCCGTTCACGGTCTGGGGGCTGGACATCCTAGGACCGTTCCCTCAAGCGCTCGGGGGCTACCGCTACCTCTACGTCGCCATCGACAAGTTCACCAAGTGGGCGAAGGTGTAGGCCGTCCGCACCATCCCAGCTAGTTCGGCAGTCAAGTTCATCAAGGGCCTCATGAGCCGGTTCGGGGTCCCCAATCGCATCATCACCGATAACTGCTCGCATTTCACTAGCAACCTTTTCAAAACATACTGTGCTAACCTTGGAACGCATATATGCTACGCCTCAGTGGCACACCCCAGGAGCAATGGCCAGGCCGAGCGCGCCAACACGGAGGTCCTGAGAGGCCTCAAGGCAAGAACCCTCATGAAGAAGCTCGAGGCTTGCGGCAGGGGCTGGCTCGACGAGCTCCAGTCCATGCTGTGGTCCATCCGCACCACCGCCACCAACCCGACGGGCGAGACTCTGTTCTTCCTCGTCTACGAAGCCGAAGCGGTTCTCCCTCACGAGGTCAGGCATCGCTCCGCGCAAGTCTTGGCGTTTGACGAGGCATGTCAGGACGCCACGCGAGGGATGGACCTCGTGCTGGGGGAGGAACGCCGCCGTCAAGCCTCGCACCGAGCGGCAAGGTACCAGCAGGCGCTGCGGCGGTACCACTGCCGCAGCGTCTGCTCCAGGACGCTCGAGGTGGGTGATCTCGTACTGAGGCGGGTGCTCTCCAGGGAGGGGCTGCATAAGCTCTCACCCATGTGGGAGGGCCCGTTTAGGGTTGCCCGCACCTCCAGGCCTGGCGCCGCGCGCCTGGAGACGCAGGACGGGATCCCCATCCAGAACACCTGGAACATCCATCACCTCCGGAAGTTCTACCCATGAAGCAAGGTCCAGTGCCTGTGAAGGTCTCCGCTCATGACACTCTCACGTAATAATGACTGGGGTTGTACACGCCCCGGATTCTCTGGAGTGCCACCCTCGGGCCTCGGGGGCTCCCTCCCACGTCCTAGTGGCAGCACTTAGCTCCGCGCTGGTGAGAAGACTAGAGTAGGTGCCGGACGCGGCTGTTCATTTGCTTGCTTTCTGTAGCTAGTACCTTGCCGCTCGGTGCGAGGCTTGCTGGACATAACCATTAGAGTCACCCGCCCAGGAGGGGCCGGGTTACTCATAATGGTCATCACGCGAAGCCCAGTACCGAGCTTGAAGACGGCGGGTCAATAATGGGCTTAAGACCCGGAGATGGCTCAAGGCCCGTAGTGATAACCGCCATTATGGTGGAACTTGTAGTGTAAGGCAAGAATAGTTGAGAGTCCGAGCCGGACACTCTTATGAGCCGGCCGGGACTCTGAGAGCCGCTGGGCGTCAACCTCTCTATATAAAGGGGCGACCCGGCGGCGGTTTAGGGACAAGTAAGATCTCGTCGAGAACCAGGCATAGCGATTAAGCTCCCTGGTCATCGAAACCATAATCAATACCACCTCAACTGGACGTAGGCTTTTACCTTCACCGTCAGGGGCCGAACCAGTATAACCCCCGTGTTCCTTGTCCCGTTTAACCCCTTTAAGCTTCCTAGCTGCGATGGCTCCACGACTAAGTCCTAGCTCGAGGACATCTGCCGTGACAATTCCACGACAGTTGGCGCCCACCGTGGGGCCAGCGCACGGTGGATTTGAGTTCTTGAAGGGCAGCTTCGAAGGGCTCAAGGGATACGCTGTGGGCCGGATGACCAAGAGTCGTCGCGGCAAGCTCTACATCGACGATGCAACCTGGGTCCCCGACGCCGGCTCAATCGAGTACGGGTACCGGGTCCCCTTCGGCGGAATCCACGTCTTCATTGGTAAGATTGGTGAGCCGGGCCCTGAGCCGGAACTCTGCACCGATCTCATCGAGACGGCTCAGCGTGCACGACCCGCCCGGGCTCTACCTGCCTTGAAGCATGCTTTCGTGGGTGTGTCCATGGAGGACTCTCTGAAGGGTCTGGATCTGGTGATGAGACGGCTGCCGGCTCTGACAGCGAGTCGGCTACGGATGAGTCAAATTCGTTATATCAACTTCAGGATGGCAGGCTCAGGGGCTGTTCCGACGGCGACAACATTCCGGACCCCTTTGAACCGCCGAGCCGGGTTGGAATCTTCATGGCCGGCATGCAACCTGTTCAAAACCCCGCCTCCGGGTCAGGAAGCCCGGTGCCCTCACCGGCTCAGGTGCTGATGGATCTCACAGACAAGATGACGGTCCTGTTGACCGCTACGGTGGCTCCCCGGCGGATCAAGTTCAACATGACGCAGAGGTGGCCCAGTTAAAGTTGGATCTAGCAAAGGCCAAGGAGGATCTGGCGGCGGAGGGGATCAGGATGGCTGCAGAGAGGGCGGCTCTCGACGCCCAGACTCAGCTGATTCAGGCACAGTCCTTCCGGCTCACAATGGATCAAAACGCATCCAATGAGGTCATGAGAAGGAGGCATCAAAAGGCCCAATCTCGACTCCCTCCGGTTTACGATCCTCGAAACCTCTTCAACACGCCGGGTGTAGGGTCTAGTAACCCGCCGGAGATCATAGTGCCCGGGGCTGGGACACCAATTCAGCCCCAAGTGATGGGACCTCCCCGAGTGAACCCTGCCCCGCCTCAGTACGTGCCAATACCACCGGGTCATTATGCCAACCCGCTGGAAAACATGGTCGCCGCGGCGGCACTGTTGGCTGCTCTCCCAATTGATGGCGACTCTCCAACAGCGGTTGAAACCCGCCGGGTCAGAGAACTCCTTCAGACAGCTCTCGCGCAGCAAGAGGCGTACTCTTATAGCCAGGACAGGATCCATTCAACCCCTCGTCCAGGCCGGAGCCCGAGTTATAGCAGACACATGGTCTCAGCGACCGGCTCAAGTAATGTCCGACGCCATGACTTGCCACCTGGCCACGGCCCGGCTCATAACGGGGCCTTTCACGCAGCAGACCAAGACAGAACACGGCAAGAGGCGGAGCAGGTGCCTCAGTTGACGGCTTACCAGACACCCCCGGCTTATCCGACGGATTCCACCGACGTGGGTATCCCTACGAGGACTGGAGGTGTCCCTTGTTTAGTGTTGGCTCTCCGCAATGAACGTCTACCCAAGGATTTTAAAGGGCCTAGGAAGGTGCCTAATTACACGGCTGATTTACAACCCGGAGCCTGGATCGAGAGTTACGAGATGGCCATGGAATTGCTGGAGGTCAGCGAAGCGGCGATGGCCAAGTACTTCACCATGATGTTAGATGGGACTGCCCGCACTTGGTTGAAAGGGCTGCCGCCGAATTCTATCAGGTCTTGGGCTGAGCTGAAGGCCCGGTTCATCCAAAACTTCAAAGATACCTGTAGGCAGTCTATGTCAATTGTGGATTTGACTAACTGTAAACAGCAGGAGGGTGAGTCTATGACACATTGGGTTCGCCGGGTCAAAGAGATAATACATTCATCTAATAAGATGGATGCCGGCTCTGCAGTCTTAATGTTGGAGCAGAATTGTCGTTTCCTGCCCCTGAAGATGAAACTCGGGCGGCTCAAGCGCGACTGCAATGATATGGGTACGCTGATGGCGGCTCTCGTCAAGTACGCCGACTCTGATAGTACCAAGGACCCCGCGTCAGATGATGAAAGGACAGGGGAGGGAAAGAAGAACGGCAATGGCAAGGGTCCTCAACATAACCCGGCGAACCAAGGAGGTAACAAGCGTAAGGCTGATGGCAGCATGGAGTTTGTGGCCAATGCCAGCTCACAGGGTAACAACCTGCGACGTAAAGGGAGGCCACCTCCCCGAGCCGGCGGTTCAGGCCCAACGCTTGAGCAGTTGTTGAATGAGCCTTGTCCAAGGCATGGCTCTAGGGAGAAGCCAGCTACTCATCTATCGAAAGATTGCGCAATCATGAAGGCCTTTAAGAATTCCAACGCCTTTAATGGCAACAATGGCCCGGGCGGCGGCTCAGGCGCCGGCGGCTTTCATGGCCCGGGCGGCGGCTTAAATGCGAATCCTCAGAATGTTCAAGGGGGATTTAATCAGCAGTCCGGCCAAGGGCATCAACAGCAACAGGGGGGATACCAGACCAATCCAAAGCAGCTCAATGGTGGACAGTATCATGTGTTTACCACCAGTCTGTGTAAGTGAGATCAGAATCTTCATAAGAGGGCTGTGAATGCTGTTGAGCCGGCGGTTCCACGCTATTTAAGATGGTCTGAGCAGCCCATTGTGTGGAGTAGGGAGGATCACCCTCCCCGGGTTGATAATCCGGGTCACCTGGCCCTGGTGGTGGCTCCTCAGGTGGGAGGATATAAGTTCACTAAGGTGCTCATGGATGGAGGCAGCAGCATCAACATCCTCTATTATGAAACCTTCCGTCGCATGGGGTTGATTAATAAGAACCTCAGCCAGTCCAATACTGTTTTCCATGGTGTGGTACCTGGTAAGTCGGCTTATCCAGTTGGTAAGATCGAACTGGAAGTGGCCTTTGGAGATGAATGCAACTACAGGGTGGAAAAATTGACCTTTGAGGTGGTCAAGATAAGAAGTCCGTACCATGCCATATTTGGGCGGCCGGCTTACGCCAAGTTCATGGCACGGCCGTGTTACATATACTTACAGCTCAAGATGCCGGGTCACAATGGGACCAATACGGTTCATGGCAGCCAAAAGATAGCCTTGGAGTGTGAGGAAGGCGACGCGGCTTATGCAGAGTCTGTTTGTGCAACAGAGGAGTTGAAGTTTTACAAAGACAATGTTGACCCAACAGATATGACATCTTTGAAAAAACCGACCACGGAGCATGAGCCGGCAATGAAATTTAAGTCGACTGATGAGACTAAACTTGTTGATTTCGTTCCAGGTGACTCATCTCAGCAGTTTAGCATCAGTGCCAATCTGGATCCAAAATAGGAAAGCGCGGTCATCGAGTTCATCCGTGAGAACAGGGACATTTATGCATGGAAACCTTCTGACATGCCAGGTGTACCTAGAGAACTCGCTGAGCACACTCTCAATATTGATCCGAAATTTAAGCCGGTCAGGCAGTTCCTTCGGCGGTTTAATGAAGAGAGGCGGAAAGCCATTGGTGAGGAGGTGGCCCGGCTCTTGGCGGCCGGGTTTATTGTCGAAGTTTTTCATCCAGAATGGTTAGCTAACCCGGTGCTCGTGGTCAAGAAGAATGGCACCTGGCGGATGTGTGTGGACTACACGGACTTAAACAAGGCGTGTTCGGCTGATCCTTTTGCTCTCCCCCGTATTGATCAAATCATTGATTCCACGGCGGGTTGTGAGCGTTTAAGTTTCTTGGATGCGTATTTTGGATACCATCAGATTAAAATGGCAGTTAAGGACCAGGAGAAGACGGCGTTCATCACTCCCTTTGGAGCCTTCTGTTATGTGTCTATGCCTTTTGGACTCAAGAGTGCACAGGCAACTTACCAGCGTTGTGTGCAGAATTGTCTTCATAACCAGATTGGGCGCAATGTTCACGCCTATGTGGATGATATCGTGGTTAAGTCCAGGGAGAAGGAGACCCTGGTAGATGACCTTAGAGAAACCTTTGATAATCTCTGGGTTTACAAGATGATGCTTAACCCGGCCAAGTGTTTTTTTGGTGTTCCTGCAGGCAAGCTCTTGGGTTTCCTGGTGTCCAACAGAGGCATTGAAGCTAACCCGGAAAAGATAAAGGCAATCACCTCTCTGGCTAAGCCGGCGTGCATCAACGACGTCCAGCGTCTGGCAGGCTGCATCGCTGCTTTGAGCCGGTTTATAAGCCGTTTGGGTGAAAAGGCCATGCCACTGTACCAGTTGATGAAGAAAACTGATGACTTTGTCTGGAATGATGCTGCTAATACTGCTTTTGAGGATTTGAAGAGACAGCTGGCTGTGCCCCCAGTCCTTGCTGCTCCGGTTGACAAGGAGCCCTTATTACTGTATGTAGCTGCTAACACACGAGCCATCAGTGTGGCTGTGGTGGTGGAGCGCAAGGAAGAGGGTAAGGAGTATCCGGTTCAGCGGCCGGTTTATTACGTCAGTGAAGTGCTCATCGAGTCCAAACAGCGGTATCCGCATTGGCAGAAGCTTGTTTATGGTGTGTTCATGGCAAGCCGGAAGCTTAAGCATTATTTCCAAGGTCACCCCATCACTGTGGTTAGTTCTGCTCCCTTGGAGATATCATCCAAAACAGAGAAGCCACAGGAAGAGTGGCTAAGTGGGCTATAGAGCTCGGGCCTCATGGTCTGAAATACGTACCGCGCACTGCTGTTAAATCTCAAGCTTTGGTGGATTTCATCAACGATTGGACAGAGCTACAAGTGCCCGAAGAAAAGCCGGATAATACATATTGGACTACTCACTTCGATGGGTCTAGGCAATTGGAGGGCTCGGGGGCTGGAGTTGTGTTGGCTTCCCCTAAAGGTGACAAGTTCCGTTATGTGCTACGGTTGATGTTTCCATGCACTAACAATGCGGCTGAGTACGAGGCCTTGCTCCATGGTCTTCGGATGGCTAAGGAGATGAGCTTGAGCGGGTAAGGTGCTTCGGCGACTCAGACTTAGTGGCTCAACAAGTATCAGGCAAGTGGGATTCCAAGGACCCTCTCATGGCGGCTTATCGCCGTGAAGTTGATGCCATTGCTGGACATTTTCAGGGTTACCAAGTAGAGCACATCGATCGCAGGAAGAACGAGGCGGCTGATGCATTAAGCCGGCTGGGCTCTCAGCGAAAACCGGTGCCGCCTAATACTTTCTTGGACATCTTGCATAACCCTTCTGTTAAGTTACCTACAGAGGAAGACTTGGCTGTCCCTGACCCGGAAGCACAGTTGGTGGCGGCTCTCCACATCACCCCAGACTGGACAGTACCATACTTGGCTTACATGACCCGGGGAGATTTGCCTGAGGATGAAACTTTGGCCAGACAAATAACCCGGCGGTCTAAGTCAATGGTCATCATCAATGGCGAGCTGCATCGTCGCAGTGTTACTGGAACTTTCCAGCGTTGTGTTTCCCCCGAGGAAGGCCAAGATATTTTGCGTGAGATTCACGAGGGGGATTGTGGCCATCATGCCGGCTCAAAATCTCTTGTGGCCAAGGCTTTCCGTCATGGTTTTTATTGGCTGACGGCTCATGCTGATGCGGAGGACTTGGTCAGTAAATGTGACGGTTGCCAGAGGTTCTCGCGATGGGCTCATGTGCTGGCTCAGGAGCTGAGGATGATACCAATCACTTGGCCATTTGCGGTCTGGGGGCTTGATATGGTTGGGCCTTTTAAAAGGTCCAAGGATAAGAAGACCCACCTTTTGGTGGCAGTTGACAAGTTCACAAAGTGGGTTGAGGCAGAGCCAGTTAGCAAGTGTGACGCGGCCACGGCGGTTCAGTTCATGAAAAGGGTGATATTTCGCTTCGGCTTTCCACACAGCATTATAACTGACAATGGTACCAATTTGTCTAAGGGCGCCATGGAGGAGTTTTGTCAACGAGAGCATATTCGACTTGATGTTTCATCAGTGGCTCATCCTCAATCCAATGGTCAAGCTGAGAGAGCTAATCAGGAGATCTTGAAGGGCATTAAGCCCCGGCTTTTGGTCCCTTTGCAACGGACGCCGGGTTGTTGGGTGGAGGAGTTACCCTCCGTGTTATGGAGCATCAATACTACTCCTAACAGGTCTACGGGTTACACGCCTTTCTTCATGGTTTATGGAGCGGAAGCAGTCCTCCCCAGTGACATCCGTCATGACTCGCCTCGAGTGGCGGCTTATGTTGAGGCGGATAATGAACAGGCGCGCCAAGATGCTCTTGACTTGTTGGACGAACAGCGTGACGTGGCAGGAGGTCGCTCAGCGATTTACCAACAAGACCTGCGCCGTTATCACAGTCGCCGGGTTAAGTCCCGGGTCTTCCAGGAAGGTGATCTGGTGCTCCGGCTCATCCAGGATCAAACAGATGCACACAAGCTATCCCCGCCTTGGGAAGGGCCCTTTGTGGTCAGCAAGAACTTGCACAAGGGGTCATACTACCTTATTGACGTTCGGGAGCATAAAGATTCACGCAAGTCGGAGGAAGAGACCCATCGGTCGTGGAACATAGCTCAGGTTCGGCCTTATTACACTTGAGCCACCGGCTCTCATAATGTACATATTTCTATAGCCATGTATATATTATGTTAAATAATAAAGCAGGACCTCTGTCCTTTTCTCCTCCAAAGGTAAACGTGTTATTTCCACTACAACATCACATGGTCACTTGGAGGTGGATCCGGCTTATGATCGTATTCGAATCTAGCCATAAACAATATAATCACCTGGGGGCTTCCTGTTCAAACATAGGTCATATTCGAACCAAAGAGAACATAGCTGTCGATACCCAGTTGATTGGCAAAGTGCCGAGCTCATTGGGGAGTTTTCTTTGATCATATTTGAATCATAGCTCAACCCCCTTTGGGAACCGACGTGGATCGTATTCGAATCAGCGTCGTTAAACAACTCTTAAGGTCATTTGGGGGCTTCCTGTTCAAACATGGGTCGTATTCGAACCAAAGAGAACATAGCTGTCGGTACCCTCTTGATTGGCATCGCCAAAGCCACTGGGGGCTATATGATCGCATTCGAATCTTAGCTTAACCCCTTTGGGACGGTTCTCTGGTCGTATTCGAACTGGAAGCCCCTAAGTTTTTGATCTTCTGACTTACAACAAGTTCTGTTGGTCACATCAACAGTGTGCCGACTTAATTTTGATTCACAATGTTGATAACATATAGTAAGTATTCTTGATGCTGGTAAACCGGAGTTGAGATCTTCACCTCATTATTCGGGTTACATAAGCCGGAACTATACTTGAAGGCTTGTAAGTATGCCATTATGGTTACATCAAAGATATAATTGAGGGCCAGTCTTTGGTGATTTTTAATTCATATTCCGGGTTATATATGTAAGGTCTATGGTTCTCAGTGCGGTAAGCCGCCTAGAGACAGCTATTCGAGCTTAAGGACAATAAATGATCAATTATGACCCGGAGGAATATAAGGAAGCAACTTCAATGGAGTTAAGCATTCAACATGTGCACGATGGCACGACAAGGTTAACATGTTTGTCCTACTCTATTACAAGACTCCCCGAGTCCAAAAGGTGAGGCATTGTTTTAAAGGCGTAACCATGGGCCGCTTAAGAGTCAAGATGCTTGCTGGGTCGAAGCTTCCGGCTCATCCCTCTCCGCTCCTCCGGCTGTTCCCATGACCTAGAAGGTTGACGATTTCCAGTCAATGCCGCTCAAAGCTTCAAATTGGCCTTGCTCGTCAATTAACCCGGCCGGGTAAACTTCTGGGGCGAAGGTATGCTTACGAGTCGGAGGGATCAAGCTGATTGCTTCGTAGCGTGCAGTGGGGATCCTCTGATTCTCCGAGTCATAGCCCGGCTGATACTTGGTGAGGTCGGTGTCATTCCCAATCGAGGTAGCCACCGGGCGCACACTCTTCACGCAGGCAGCAAAGTCTTTTTGATCAAAGGGAGTGACGTCTTCCTTTAGACTGGGGTATCCAAGTACGATCTCCGCCGGGTCTAGCTCCGGGAGGAAAGCCTTGGCCCGGCTCAGAGCAGCTATGGCTCCGGCTCTTGCAGAGGCCCGTCGTAGCTCTTGGAAGCGCTGAGGAAGAACGGCAAGCCGCCGAAGTACGTCCGCCAGGTGAGTCGGAACCTCATTGGACAGGGCCACAACGGCCAAGGCGCGCTGTGACCCGGTGTAGAGTTGCTCCACCAAGGTGTACACGGCCTTCAGCTTGGTCAGCACATTTTGATTGAGGTTGGCGCTTCTGGGACCTGTTTAACAAAGTAAAGTAAGCCGCTAGCAATGATGGGACTTATGAGACATAAAAGAGTGTAAACTTGTTGAAAGCCTGCGGAATGACTTACCGAAGATTGCGGCGACCATCTGTGACACATGGCGTTTTAAGCAGGAGAGTTCGGCGGTTCTCTCCGTCAGAGCCGCCTCCGCCTGTTCGGCCCGGCTGACCAGAGCAGCTTTCTCTTCGGCCCAAGTCTTCCTTTCGGTTTCAAACTTCTTCTTCAGCTTCTCTTGTGCAGCAACACTGAACTCAAATTTAGCGTTGGCCTTCCGGGTCTCAGTTTCCTGAGTCTTCAGGCGGTTCTTCAGCTCAGAGATCTCAGCTTCAAATTTCTTGCAAGCAGCCTGTACAAATTTTGGGTTATAGTATGAGTAATTATTAGACAACATTAAAGTCCCAAGCACTTTCCAAGCAAAGACACTTGGCACTTGGGGGCTAATGCATGTTGAAAGGTTCTATCTACAAATTGTCGGTTCATGAAAGTAAGCCGGAAGTTAAGTCTACAACATATTCTATCATCAGTGGTAGACTTGGGGGCTAGCATGGGGAGAATGACTATGGAGTAAGCAAGAGACGTACCTCAGACTTTTGCTGTATTTGCTTTACCATGTCAATCTCTATGTCTCGGCTGTTGTGCACTTGACCAATGTAACTTGAGACGATGTCTCCAATGCTCAAATTCGCGTAGTCAGTGATCTCCAGCCTGGCCCTGCGGCGCTCCAACAGTTCTTCTTTAGCGGAGCATTTGGCCAGCGCAGTGGGTCTCCCCGGCTCGACAAACTCTGTCCGGGTGATTACGACGTCCGGGTCATCGGCCGGTTGAGCTGGGCTGGGGATCTCCGGGTTAGCGGAAGGCTCAATGACTGGCTCGTCAGTTGGAGCAGTGGCTTCAGGAGTAGAGGCAGATGGCGTCTCTTGAGCTGAAGTCTCCGGTTCAGTTAGGACCGGCTCTTCGACCGGTTTATTCTTCTTCGCCCTCTTGCTGAGCTTTGCCTGGGCACTGAAAGGACAAAAGGTTAGTACAAAAGCATGAGTAAAGATAAGCACAACACAAGATGATCATCGATTACCCGGGTGCGGTCTTGAAAGCCGGCAGGTTAGATTGCATAGAATCACCAGAGGAAGGTGAAGTTTCCTGATAATTTGAATCAGAAGAATTGAGCGGTTGACGAATAACGCCCGCCAAAGGATGAAAAGGATATAAGTTGGAGATAAGCTCGGTCCGGCGCTTCCTTGATGCTTAAGGTAAGCCGGAGGAGAGGTCTGCGTCCTTGTTGGTCCGGGTGTGCCGCCGGCTCTCATGAATCTGTTGCTTCAAAAGAAATTGAGGATCTTGATAAGCTAAAGGATGTGAAAATCTTACTTTCCGGGTTACTCTTTGGACTTTCAGCCTTGGCAAGGGCTCCGAGTCGGAGGAAAGTGTCGTTACCTCTTCAGTCACCGGGTTACTTGCTCCGGTGTCATCCTACTGATGATCAGTATCGATAAGGCGGATAGGAATAAACAAGAAACAAAAGAAGAGCCTACAGATTCAGGGGTTACCTCTGACTCGGAGCTGTCACTTAGCTGAAGCAGCTCTGAGGCAGTAGGCCTGCTTCCCTTCTAGCGGGGAGCGGCTCTCCTGGCGGCTTTCTTAGCCTTCCTGGCTTTTTTGGCCGCCTCATGGTCATATTTGACCTTCCAGAACTTGTCATTAGCCTGAAATATACAACAAAGATTTCTTAAAGTTCAGATGAAAACTATTAAAAGGAAAACCAAGGTGTTCAGGTCAGTGGCTTACCGCCGGAGCCGGGTTAGCTTGGCAGAAGGGGTTTAAGCCGGTCCTCCCACAGTCGGCTAAGCTCTCATTCAGGAGAGACTTGGTCATGTCGTCCACAACGTCCTCAGGAAGATCGTTGGGGCTGTGCCGCAGAGGGTCGTCCTTCCGCCCCGTGTAAGCACACATTAAGCCGGGGCGGCGGCTCAAGGGGATCACCCGCCAAGAGATCCAAACCCGAACCAGATCAATGCCGTTGAGGCCGTTTCCCAGGAGAGCCTTGATCTTATTGATGGTGGGGATCAGAGGTTGACGCTCAGCTTGAGAGAGTTTGTCTGGCAGAGGGTGATTTGGCTGCAGACGCCGGGCAGAGGGCTCTCGTCAGCCGGAGAAGTGTCCTGGCAGTAGAACCACGTCTGGTTCCAGTCCTTTGGATGGCTTGGCGGTTTAGCGTAAGGAAAAAGGCAATCTCTCCGTCGTTGAATGGAGATTCCGCCAAGTTCCAAGCTAGGCCCGTTGGCGCACTCATTCTGGCGATTCAGATAGAACAACTCCCTAAAAAGCAGTAGGCTGGGCTCTTCTCCAAGATAGACTTCGCAGAATACTTGAAAATTGCAGATATTCGACACGGAATTGGGTCCTATGTCTTGCGGCCGCAGATCAAACAAGTTCAGAACCTCTCTAAAGAATTTTGATCCGGCCCGGCTCATGTGATCAGCAAATATCACCACCTCCCCATCTCTTGGTTGAGGTCTTTCCTCCGACGGGTCAGGGGAACGATAAGACATGATCTCCTTTTTGGGCAAGTAACCCGTCTTCACGAAATCAGCTAAAGTATCGTCGGTGACATTGGATCTCATCCAGTTGCACATGATGGGTGCCTTGGGAGCTTTGGGTGGCATTGTGAAAGATGAAGCCTATGACAAAAGGGAAATGTCCGGTTCAATTATAAGCCGGAAGACGTCTATAGTTCAATACTCAAATGGCGGCTTATGGAGGGGCCTAATGACATATGGCTAAGTGCATCGGGTTATCTAAGCCGCAGAGGGCATCGTGAGTAATTCAAATTGTCTACAGTCTTATCATAAATGAGCCGGAAATTCTGCAGCGCGTGGCCTCTTTTAAGCCGGAGATATGAGCCGCCATATCTAAACAGAGGCAATTTTTGACGAAGTGCGGCACAAACAAGTTTCACAGATCACAGTAGTTATTCTGGATCAAACGATCGACTAGAAAGGGAAAATTTCTAGACCTAGAACTGACACAGAGGAAGTTCACAAGTTCGAACGGAGCCTCTGTGCAATGAAAAGGGATCTATGTACATTTGGAACGGGTGCGAAACAGCTACCGCAGCAGTTCTATACTATCTAAAGATCAAGAAGGGGTATTAAGAGTAAAATCTATCAAGCGTTCATGACGAACGGCGACGAACACCGACGAACTCGAGGGTCGCTAATGCGGATCTAAGGAACAGGGAGGAGAAAGCTTACAGATGCGGAGTTACTGCGGAGGTTCGTCGCGTTTCTCTGGTCACGTCAGGTTGATGCAGCGGCCTGAGTTGGTGAAGACGAGGGAACCCGCGGCGACGGCGGCGGAGCTCGGGCGGCAGCACAGTGGCGAGAGGAGGAAGAAGATGGAGGCGACGAGTAACTGGAGGCTCATGGGCCGGGCTATTTATAAGGTGAGGCTCATAAGTGGGCGCGAGAAACGAGGAGGCCACGGCGTGATTATCTCGCCACGAAAGTGCCTCGATTTTCGGGATAGCCATTAAAGATAAGATCCGTTGGAGTATAATAGACTAAAAAATGGACTTAATGGAAGATGACGTCACGGCGGGTTACCAGGACTCCAGAAGATGACGTCACGGCGGGTTATAACCTTCGCACGACCATAAGCCGGAAGATTTTTTCTCTCAAAGGAATTGAAGATTGACATGAACCGGTTCAAATCAATCTGGGGCCTAATGTTGAGGACATAACCATTAGAGTCACCCGCCCAGGAGGGGCCGGGTTACTCATAATGGTCATCACGTGAAGCCCAGTACCGAGCTTGAAGACGGCGGGTCAATAATGGGCTTAAGACCCGGAGATGGCTCAAGGCCCGTAGTGATAACCGCCATTATGGTGGAACTTGTAGTGTAAGGCAAGAATAGTTGGGAGTCCGAGCCGGACACTCTTATGAGCCGGCCCGGACTCTGAGAGCCGCTGGGCGTCAACCTCTCTATATAAAGGGGCGACCCGGCGGCGGTTTAGGGACAAGTAAGATCTCGTCGAGAACCAGGCATAGCGATTAAGCTCCCTGGTCATCGAAACCATAATCAATACCACCTCAACTGGACGTAGGCTTTTACCTTCACCGTAAGGGGCCGAACCAGTATAACCCCCGTGTTCCTTGTCCCTTTTAACCCCTTTAAGATTCCTAGCTGCGATGGCTCCATGACTAAGTCCTAGCTCGAGGACATCTGTCGTGACAATTCCACGACAGGGGCTCCCTCCCACGTCCTAGTGGCAGCACTTAGCTCCGCACTGGTGAGAAGACTAGACTAGGTGCCGGACGCGGCTGTTCATTTGCTTGCTTTCTGTAGCTAGTTTGCAACCTTTTAATGGAATTTGGAGTCCTAGCGTTTCTCGATTGCCAACTTGGGTTTTTCTCCTTTTCTCCGCTTGCCTTTTTGTTTTGGACCAGGGAGAGCGGCAGTTGCCCGTCGTTAATCCTCGTGCGTCTCGCGCGGGGGCTGGGCAGGTGTGCGCTTGAGTCGAGCTCGCCCACGCCGCAAGCACACTTCGCCAAAGCCCGGTCACCCCAGAGGTTTAGCGTCCTGAATCCTCGCGAGGCGCCCTCGAATAGCTCGTGATTTTCGCAGCCTCTTAAGTCCGTGCCCCCCGGGTACCGCGACGCGATACACTAAGCCACAACTAGCCCATGCCTGAGGGCTCGCGCAAGGAAGAACAAGACACCCCACAAATTCCCTAACAATTATGCAGCTTCATGATGTCTCCCGAGGCCAACAACTCCTGAGTCAACAGCAAGGGGGCCTCACTAGATGCTGAAGGGCGCGCCCTCGCGAGGTGGGAGGCTACCGCAAGTATATCAAGCTAAGTTGTCCTACCGCACCTACTCGGAACATGAACATCACAGCATAACACGAGAACAATAAACATAGCATAGTAGCATAAGTACAATGGTTCATTATATGCCTCGGCAGGGCCCTCTACTTTTTTCAAAACGCAGGAGAAAGGAAATGCTAAACAAAAGAAGCGGCATGCACGACCGCAGCAGCTCCCGAGGCCTGGCCCTGGTGGCCCCTAGGCTCAGTCCGAGTCTTCCTCCCGCTTCACGTGAGCACGGCGGCAAGACGACCCGCCACCTTCCCCGATGCGGGCTCGGCGGCGTGGGGGCTAGTCATAACCGCGCTACTCGTGCTCTCGCCTAAGGAGGATCCACCGCTGCCGAAGGAAGCGCGACCGTCGCCAAGGGCAAGCTCACCCGCCGCGTCCCTGCGGCTGTCGTCAATGCCAAGCTTATCGTCGCCGACACTGTCTTCAGGGCAGCACCCTGCACGACGACCGTCTTCCTCGAACACCCTCACGTAGAGGGTCGCGAGGCCATCGAACTTGAAGTGGAGGGTGCACCTCCTACTCAGGCCACGCGCGGGGGCGAACGCCTGCCAACCACGGGCCAGGGACACGCTCCCGGCAATGGTAACTTCAACCCCAACCCAAGAAGCCTTGCTGCTGCTGGCGTCGGCCTGCAGCCAGAGGCCATCAAACTCCGCGACTGGTAGCTCATCTGTGAAGAAGTGAGGGAGCGGGAGCCAGGTGTCGGCCGGCCTCTCCGTCCACACCACGAACTCCGGCAGCGCCTCCGCCGAGTGGAAATGCGACCGGGGAGGCCAGGGGACCATGGCGTGCCTCCCCTCATCGCAGGGGCTGCCTCGCCCTTGGTGGCTCCCACCATGAGAAGAAGCACCACCACGGCCGCCCAGGGCGACGCCGGCCCCTGAGGGGGTGCGCCCGCGCCCTCGAGGAGCCACCACAGGGGTCGCAGCGTACTTGCGGGGGCGGCCTCGCCCTCTCTTTGGTGGCGGCGAGCCGGGTCCCTCATTGGGGGCCTTCCCCTTCTCAGCGACGGAGAACTTCCTCGTCAGCGCCATGGGTGCTAAAGCGAAGAGGAAGAAGAAGGAGCGGGCGGTGAGAAGATGGAAATGAGCAAAGGGGGCTCTGCCCCTCCCCTCATTTATAGCCAGAGGAAGCCAACCGCCGGCCTCCACGATCGCACGCAATGATGATTTCCCTCTGCATGCAGCAGAGTCTTGTCAAGTCAGACGGTTGCCGAGGCAACATGGGAAGCGGAGACGCCCACGTCCCATCAATCGCCACGCATCGGCCAAGGCCACAGGCGGTTAGGGCCCGCGGCGCTCTGCACTTGCCCTTTGGCTTCGCCTCGAAGCCAAGCTCGAGCGCGCCTTGGGCCCCGGGGCTACTGTCGGCGTCCTGAGACCGGGGGTGCCCAGACTTGCCTGCCTGCGGCCCATGGCGTGGCTCCATCGACGGCCTGGTACGGCCCAACTTTAGGATCAACAACCCAAGACCCTCGCGAGGGGCGAAGCCTCGCGAGGCGGATGACACCAAGCCTCCTCGAGGGACGGCCTCCTCGGGCTGGCTCCCGAGGAGCGGAGATTTCTATGCAAGGCTCACCTCGCGAGGTTCAGATGACGTGAGCCATGACGATCAAGGCCAAGCGGGCGCCAGCGGGCGCAGTGTACCAGTTTCCTCTTTTGCGCTAAGGAGGCAAGCGCAGACGTGGAGTCCCGAGGAATCAGCCAAAGGTTTCCATTTCGGTGCAACAAGATCAAGACCGCCAGGACGGCAGGACGGAGGTCATCGCCGAGCCCACCACGGCGTCACGACTAGAAGCTTTTGCACGCGAAGACTACTTTTGTCAGGATAGCATGTACTAGTTGTCCCCATTCGAATTTGGCCGTTGTGGGATCCCTTCCCGCCTTACATTTGGGAAGTGGACCAAGGCCACTATAAATAGGACCTAGCCACCGCCGGGGACGAGGGAGATCATCCTCACACCCACCAGCTCATCCGAGCCCAAGAACACCTCTCCTCCTGAGGCTATTCTCCCACTGTACTGCTACCTCTTGAGCGCAGTGTTGGTTTTCCCTTGAAGAGGAAAGGGTGATGCAGCAAAGTAGCGTAAGTATTTCCCTCAGTTTTTGAGAACCAAGGTATCACAGTAGGAGACCACGCTCAAGTCCCACGCACCTACACAAACAAATAAGAACCTTGCAACCAACGCGATAAAGGGGTTGTCAATCCCTTCACGGCCACTTGCAAAGTGAGATCTGATAGAGATGATAAGATAATATTTTTGGTATTTTTATGATAAAGACTAAAAGTAAAGAAAGCAAAATAAACGGTAATAGAAATTGCTAGTTGTTGGAAGATTAATAAGATGGAAAATAGACTCGGGGGCCATAGGTTTCACTAGTGGCTTCTCTCAAGATAGCATAAGTATTACGGTGGGTGAACAAATTACTGTCGAGCAATTGATAGAATTGAGCATAGTTATGAGAATATCTAGGCATGATCATGTATATAGGCATCACGTCCGCGACAAGTAGACCGACTCCTGCCTGCATCTACTACTATTACTCCACACATCGACCGCTATCCAGTGCTACCTCTTGAGCACTGCGTTGGTTTTCCCTTGAAGAGGAAAGGGTGATGCAGTAAAGTAGCGTAAGTATTTCCCTCAGTTTTTGAGAACCAAGGTATCAATCCAGTAGGAGACCACGCTCGAGTCCCACGCACCTACACAAACAAATAAGAACCGCGCAACCAACGCGATAAAGGGGTTGTCAATCCCTTCACGGTCACTTACGAGAGTGAGATCTGATAGATATGATAAATAATATTTTTGGTATTTTTATGATAAAGAGTAAATAAAGATGCAAAGTAAAATAAACGGCAATAGAAATAGCTAAGTGTTGGAAGATTAATATGATGGAAATAGACCCGGGGGCCATAGGTTTCACTAGTGGCTTCTCTCAAGAGCATAAGTATTACAGTGGGTAAACGAATTACTTTCGAGCAATTGATAGAATTGAGCATAGTTATGAGAAT
Source organism: Triticum aestivum (assembly GCF_018294505.1). NCBI lineage: Eukaryota > Viridiplantae > Streptophyta > Magnoliopsida > Poales > Poaceae > Triticum > Triticum aestivum. The sequence goes on along the minus strand of NC_057811.1, from coordinate 124,681,708 downwards.
ATCTAGGTATGATCATGTATATAGGCATCACGTCCGCGACAAGTAGACTGAAACGATTCTGCATCTACTACTATTACTCCACACATCGACCGCTATCCAGCATGCATCTAGAGTATTAAGTTCATAAGAACAGAGTAATGCTTTAAGCAAGATGACATGATGTAGAGGGATAAACTCATGCAATATGATATAAACCCCATCTTTTTATCCTCGATGGCAACAATACAATACGTGCCTTGCTGCCCCTGCTGTCACTGGGAAAGGACACCGCAAGATTGAACCCAAAGCTAAGCACTTCTCCCATTGCAAGAAAGATCAATCTAGTAGGCCAAACCAAACTATAATTCGAAGAGACTTGCAAAGATAACCAATCATACATAAAAGAATTCAGAGGAGATTCAAATATTGTTCATAGATAAACTTGATCATAAACCCACAATTCATCGGATCTCGACAAACACACCACAAAAGAAGAGTTACATCAAATAGATCTCCAAGAGAATCGAGGAGAACTTTGTATTGAGATCCAAAGAGAGAGAAGAAGCCATCCAACTAATAACTATGGACCCGAAGGTCTGAGGTAAACTACTCACACATCATCGGAGAGGCTATGGTGTTGATGTAGAAGCCCTCCGTGATCAATGCCCCCTCCGGCGGAGCACCGGAAAAGGCCCCAAGATGGGATCTCACGGGTACAGAAGGTTGCGGCGGTGGAAATAGGGTTTTGGCTCCGTATATAATGTTTCCAGGGTACATGGGTATATATAGGAGGAAGAAGTACGTCGGGGGAGCAACGAGGGGCCCACGAGGGTGGAGGGCGTGCCTCGGGGAGGTGGGCGCGCCCCCTGCCTCGTGCCCTCCTCATTGATTTCTTTACATAGACTCCAAGTCCTCTGGATCACGTTTGTTCTGAAAATCACGTTCCCGAAGGTTTCATTCCGTTTGGACTCCGTTTGATATCCTTTTCCTTCGAAACACTGAAATAGGGAAAAAACAACAATTTGGGCTGGGCCTCCGGTTAATAGGTTAGTCCCAAAAATAATATAAAAGTGTATAATAAAGCCCAATAAACATCCAAAACAGAATATAATATAGCATGGAACAATCAAAAATTATAGATACGTTGGAGACGTATCATCCAGCATGCATCTAGAGTATTAAGTTCATAAGAACATAGTAATGCTTTAAGCAAGATGACATGATGTAGAGGGATAAACTCAAGCAATATGATATAAACCCCATCTTTTTATCCTCGATGGCAATAATACAATACGTGTCGTTTCCCTTTCTATCACTGGGATCGAGCACCGCAAGATTGAACCCAAAGCTAAGCACTTCTCCCATTGCAAGAAAGATCAATCTAGTAGGCCAAACCAAACTGATAATTCGAAGAGACTTGCAAAGATAACCAAAAGAAGTACATCGAATAGATCTCCAAGAGAATCAAGGAGAACTTTGTATTGAGATCCAAAGAGAGAGAAGAAGCCATCTAGCTAATAACTATGGACCCGAAGGTCTGAGGTAAACTACTCACACATCATCGGAGAGACTATGGTGTTGATGTAGAAGCCCTCCGTGATCAATGCCCCCTCCAGCGAAGCGCCGGAAAAGGCCCCAAGATGGGATCTCACGGGTACAGAAGGTTTCGGTGGTGGAAATAGGGTTTCGTGGTGCTCCTGGATGTTTTCGGGGTACGTAGGTATATATAGGCGAAAGAAGTCGGTCAGGAGAGCTACGAGGGGCCCACGAGGGTGGGGTGCACCCAGGGGCAGGCGCGCCTCCCTGCCTCGTGGCCTCCTTGTTGATTGCTTGACGTCCACTCCAAGTCCTCTGGATCACGTTTGTTCCGAAAATCACGTTCCCGAAGGTTTCATTCCGTTTGGACTCCGTTTGATATTCCTTTCCTTCGGAACACTGAAATAGGCAAAAAAAACAGCAATTTGGGCTGGGCCTCCGGTTAATAGGAGACGTATCAAGCATCCCCAAAAATAATATAAAAGTGTATAATAAAGCCCATTAAACATCCAAAACAGATAATATAATAGCATGGAACAATCAAAAATTATAGATACATTGGAGACGTATCAAGCATCCCCAAGCTTAATTCCTGCTCATCCTCGAGTAGGTAAATGATAAAAACAGAATTTTTGATGTGGAATGCTACTTAGCATAATTTCCAATGTAATTCTCTTAATTGTGGCATGAATATTCAGATCCAAATGATTCAAAATAAAAGTTCATATTGACATAAAAAATAGTAATACTTCAAGCATAGTAGCAAGTAATCATGTCTTATCAAAATAACATAGCCAAAGAAAGCTTATCCCTACAAAATCATATAGTTAGGCTATGCTTCATTTTCATCACACAAAATACTCCCATCATGCACAACCCGGGTTTCAGCCAAGCAATTGGTTCATACTTTTTAACGCGCTTCAGCTTTTTCAACTCTTACGCAATACATGAGCGCAAGCCATGGACATAGCACGATATGTGGAATAGAGTGGTGGTTGTGAAGAGGACAAAAAGGGAGAAGATAGTATCACATCAACTAGGCGTATCAACGGGCTATGGAGATGCTCGTTAATAGATATCAATGTGAGTGAGTAGGGATTGCCATGCAACGGATGCACTAGAGTTATAAATGTATGAAAGCTCAACAAAAGAAACTAAGTGGGTGTGCATCCAACTTGCTTGCTCATGAAGACCTAGGGCATGTTGAGGAAGCCCATCATTGGAATATACAAGCCAAGTTCTATAATGAAAAATTCCCACTAGTATATGAAAGTGACAATATAGGAGACTCTCTATCATGAAGATCATGGTGCTACTTTGAAGCACAAGTGTGGAAAAAGGATAGTAACATTGTCCCTTCTCTCTTTTTCTCTCATTTTTTTCTTGGGCCTTTCTCTTTTTTTTCTTTGGCCTTCCTTTTTTTAATCCGGAATCTCATCCCGAATTGTGGGGGGAATTATAGTCTCGATCATCCTTTCCTCACATAGGACAATGCTCTAATAATGATTATCATCACACTTTTATTACTTACAACTCAAGAATTACAACTCAATACTTAGAACAAAATATGACTCTATGTGAATGCCTCCAGCGGTGTACCGGGATATGCAATTAATCAATAATGACATGTATGAAAAAATTATGAATGGTGGCTTTGCCACAAATACGATGTCAACTACATGATCACGCAAAGCAATATGACAATGATGAAGTGTGTCATAATAAATGGAACGGTGGAAAGTTGCATGGCAATATATGTCGGAATGGCTATGGAAATGCCATGATAGGTAGGTATGGTGGCTGTTTTGAGGAACATATAAGGAGGTTTATATGTGATAGAGCGTATCATATCACGGGGTTTGGATGCACCGGCAAAGTTTGCACCAACTCTCAAGGTGAGAAAGGGCAATGCACGGTACCGTAGAGGCTAGAAAATTGCGGAAGGATGAGAGTGCGTATAATCCATGGACTCACATTAGTCATAAAGAACTCATATACTTATTGCAAAAGTTTACTTGCCCTCGAAGCAAAGTACTACTACGCATGCTCCTAGGGGAAGGGTTGGTAGGAGTTAACCATCGCGCGATCCTGACCTCCACACATAAGGAAGGCAATCAAAAGAGCACCCCATGCAACAAATTTGTTACACAACTTTTACCATATGTGCATGCTATGGGACTTGCCAACTTCAACACAAGTATTTCTCAATTTCATAATTACCCAACTAGCATGACTCTAACATTACCACCTTTATATCTCAAAACAATTATCAAGCATCAAATTGATCATGCACTTTCTATTATAGTTTTTATTATACCCATCATACTAGAACCAATTTTTATAACCATAGAAAATACCATGCTGTTCTAGAAGACTCTCAAAATAATATAAGTGAAGCATGGGAGATCAATAATTTCTATAAATATAACCACCACCGTGCTCTAAAAGATATAAGTGAAGCACTAGAGCAAAAACTATATAGCTCAAAAGATATAAGTGAAGCACATAGAGTATTCTAATAAATTCCGAATCATGTGTGTCTCTCTCAAAAGGTGTGTCCAGCAAGGGATTGTGGTAAACTAAAAATAAAAGACTCAAATCATACAATATGCTCCAAGCAAAACACATACCATGTGGTGAATAAAAATATAGCCCCAAGTAAAGTTACCGATAGACGAAGACGAAAGAGGGGATGCCTTCCGGGGCATCCCCAAGCTTAGGCTTTTGGTTGTCCTTGAATTTTACCTTGGGGTGCCTTGGGCATCCCCAAGCTTCGGCTCTTGCCACTCTTTGTTCCATAATCCATCAAATCTTTACCCAAAACTTGAAAACTTCACAACACAAAACTCAATAGAAAATCTCATAAGCTCCGTTAGCGAAATAAAACAAACCACCACTTTAAGGTACTGTATTGAACTCATTCTTTATTTATATTGGTGTTAAACCTACTGTATTCCAACTTCTCTATGGTTCATAAGCTCTTTTACTAGACATATATTCATCAAAATAAGCAAACAACACACGAAAAACAGAATCGGTCAAAAACAGAACAGTCTGTAGTAATCTGTATCTAACGCAAACTTCTGGAACCTAAAAAATTCTACCAAATTAGGAAGTCCTAGATAATTTTTTTATTGATATACTGCAAAAATAATCAACTGAAAAGCACGTTTCTGTGATTTATGAAAACTAATCTCGTGCACGCAAAGTTTCTGTTTTTTTACAGCAAGATCAAATAACTATCACCTTAGGTTATCCTAACGGTTTTACTTGGCACAAACACTAATTAAAACACAAAACCACATCTAACCAGAGGCTAGATGAATTAATTATCGAATAACATCAAGGAAAAATATTGGGTTATCTCCCAACAAGCGCTTTTCTTTAAAGCCTTTTTAGCTAGGCATTGAGATTTCAATGATGCTCACATAAAAGATAAGAATTAAAGCGCAAAGAGAGCATCATAAAACGCGTGACAAACACATCTAAGTCTAACATACTTCCTATGCATAGGCATTTTATAAGCAAACAAATTATCATAGCAAGCAAAAATTAGCATATGCAAGGAAGAACAAAGAGACGATAGCAATCTCAACATGACGAGAGGTAATTTAGTAAGATAAAAATTTCTACAACCATATTTTCCTCTCTCATAATAATTACATGTAGGATCATAGGCAATTTCAACAAAATAGCTATCACATAACATATTGTCAACACGATACACATGCATACGAAGTTGACACTCTTCCAAAATAGTGGGATTATCATTAACTAAAGTCATGACCTCTCCAAACCCACTTTCATCAAAAATACCATAAGATTGAACATTCTCCAAATATGTGGGATCTAATGTTGACACTCTTCCAAACCCACTTTCAATATTATTGCAAACACTATTATCAATCTCATATTCATCATGGGGCTTAAATAAATTTTCAAGACCATAAGAAGAATCACCCCAATAATGATCATTGCAACAAGTAGTAGACATAGCAAAACTAGCATCCCCAAGCTTAGGGTTTTGCATATTATTAGCACAATTTACATCAAGAGAATTTATAGTAAAATCATTGCAATCATGCTTTTTATTCACGGAGCTATCGTGAATCTCTTCATAAATTTCTTCATCACAATTTTCAGATTCCCGAATTTCAAGCAAAACTTCATAAAGATAATCTAGTGCACAAAACTCACTAGCAATTGGTTCAACATAATTGGATCTCTTAAAAAGATTAGCAAGCGGCTGAGGATCCATAGATCTTAGGTTCTCTGTTTAGCAATAAATAAAAAACTATTCCAACCAAACGAGCAAACGAGCCAAGTAAGACATCAAAGCAAACGAAGAAGACGAAGAGAAGAAGAGCGAATAAAACGGCAAAGGTGAAGTGGGGGAGAGGAAAACGAGAGGCAAATGGGAAAATAATGTAATGCGAGGGATAAGAGTTTGTGATGGGTACTTGGTATGTCTTGACTTGTGCGTAGACTCCCCGGCAACGGCGCCAGAAATCCTTCTTGCTACCTCTTGAGCACAGCGTTGGTTTTCCCTTGAAGAGGAAAGGGTGATGCAGCAAAGTAGCATAAGTATTTCCCTCAGTTTTTGAGAACCAAGGTATCAATCCAGTAGGAGACCACGCTCAAGTCCCACGCACCTACACAAACAAATAAGAACCTTGCAACCAACGCGATAAAGGGGTTGTCAATCCCTTCACGGTCACTTGCAAAAGTGAGATCTGATAGAGATGATAAGATAATATTTTTGGTATTTTTATGATAAAGACTGAAAGTAAAGAAAGCAAAATAAACGGTGATAGAAATTGCTAGTTGTCGGAAGATTAATAAGATGGAAAATAGACCCGGGGGCCATAGGTTTCACTAGTGGCTTCTCTCAAGATAGCATAAGTATTACGGTGGGTGAACAAATTACTGTCGAGCAATTGATAGAATTGAGCATAGTTATGAGCATATCTAGGCATGATCATGCATATAGGCATCACGTCCGCGACAAGTAGACCGACTCCTGCCTGCATATACTACTATTACTCCACACATCGACCGCTATCCAGCATGCATCTAGAGTATTAAGTTCATAAGAACAGAGTAACGCTTTTAGCAAGATGACATGATGTAGAGGGATAAACTCAAGCAATATGATATAAACCCCATCTTTTTATCCTTGATGGCAATAATACAATACGTGTCGTTTCCCTTTCTGTCACTGGGATCGAGCACCGCAAGATTGAACCCAAAGCTAAGCACTTCTCCCATTGCAAGAAAGATCAATCTAGTAGGCCAAACCAAACTGATAATTTGAAGAGACTTGCAAAGATAACCAATCATACATAAAAGAATTCAGAGGAGATTCAAATATTATTCATAGATAATCTTGATCATAAACCCACAATTCATCGGATCTCGACAAACACACCGCAAAAGAAGATTACATCGAATAGATCTCCAAGAGAATCGAGGAGAACTTTGTATTGGGATCCAAAGAGAGAGAAGAAGCCATCTAGCTAATAACTATGGATCCGAAGGTCTAAGGTAAACTACTCACACATTATCGGAGAGGCTATGGTGTTGATGTAGAAGCCCTCCGTGATCAATGCCCCCTCCGGCGGAGCACCGAAAAAGGCCCCAAGATGGGATCTCACAGGTACAGAAGGTTGCGGCGATGGAAATAGGGTTTCGTGGTGCTCCTGGATGTTTTCGGGGTACGTAGGTATATATAGGCGAAAGAAGTCGGTCAGGAGAGCTACGAGGGGCCCACGAGGGTGGGGGCGCGCCCAGGGGGGCAGGCGCGCCTCCCTGCCTCGTGGCCTCCTCATTGATTGCTTGATGTCCACTCCAAGTCCTATGGATCACGTTTGTTCCGAAAATCACGTTCCCGAAGGTTTCATTCCGTTTGGACTCCGTTTGATATTCCTTTCCTTCAGAACACTGAAATAGGCAAAAACAGCAATTTGGGCTGGGCCTCCGGTTAATAGGTTGGTCCCAAAAATAATATAAAAGTGTATAATAAAGCCCATTAAACATCCAAAGCAGATAATATAATAGCATGGAACAATCAAAAATTATAGATACGTTGGAGACGTATCATGTACTAGTTCATTCTCAGCCCCTCGAGGCCAATCCACCACAAAGGAGGAGTAGGGTTTTACACCGCAAGGTGGCCCGAACCTGGGTAAACTGCCATGCCTCTTTTCCATTCGGTTCGTCGAGCTAGGCGGTGAGATTAGCAAACAGGCATACTGGGGAGTACGAGTCCTTCGCACGCACCCCAGAGTTCGAACCTCTCAAGGGTCTGCGGAACCCCGAATCCGACATCATTGTCGCCACGTGTCGTGAACAAGTGTTCTCCTGTAGCATTGTTGTCAGGCGTGTTCACGAGGGTGGACTTGACCACAATAATTTCCTAGTTGTGCCTTTGATTACGAAGGGTGTGGTTCTTGTAAAGCTTCCAAACAAATCTGATGCGGACTGTCTTCATCGTCATGTTTATGAGTGGAAAGACCACTCTGTCAGGTTCTCCATGGTTGATGAGATGGTGAAGGTGCCTGTAGACATCTCTCACGAAGTCCATGGCCTAGTCAGTTATGTGGGGCACATCCCGTAGGTCGGTGGCAAGAAATGGTGTACAGAGTTTAATTGGTGCAACTTTTCTTGTCTGTAGTAAGTAATATTGTCAGTACTTTATTTGTGTGTGTGATCCCTTGTATGGTTTAGTACTGTCGCTTTTGTTGTGTGGTGAATCCTGAGAACAGCCTATGTTAATGTTTGTCTACTCAATTCAGTATGTATATTTTGAAGTATCTGCTACTTCTTGAGCTTGCGTTGTTTTTTCCCTTGAAGAGGAAAGGGTGATGCAACAAAGTAGAGATAAGTATTTCCCTCAGTTGAGAACCAAGGTATCAATCCAGTAGGAGGTACACGCAAGTCTCCAATCTATGCACCTGCACAAACAATCAAACACTTGCACCCAACGCGATAAAGGGGTTGTCAATCCCTTCACGGTCACTTGCAAGGATGAGATCTGATAGAGATAGATATAAAAGATTATTAAAACATAAAACAAAGTAAAAGTAAATAAACTGTAGCAAGGTATTTTTGGGTTTTTTGGTTTACAGATCTGAAAATATATGATGGAAAATAGACTCGGGGGTCATAGGTTTCACTTGAGGCTTCTCTATTGAAAGAAAATAATATGGTGGATGAACAAATTACTGTCGAGCAATTGATAGAAAAGCGCAAAGTTATGATGATATCCAAGGCAATGATTATGAATATAGGCATCATGTCCGTGTTAAGTAGACCGACTCCTGCATGCATCTATTACTATTACTCCACACATCGATTGCTATTCGGCATGCATCTAGAGTATTAAGTTCATAAGAACGGAGTAACGCCTTAAGTAAGATGACATGATGTAGAGGGGTAAACTCAAGCAATAGGATGAAAACCCCATCTTTTACCCTTGATGGAAACAATACAATATGTGCCTTGCTACCCCTGCTTTGTCACTGGGTGAGGACACCGCAAATTGAACCCAAAACTAAGCACCTCTCCCATTGCAAGAAGAACCAATCTATTTGGCCAAAACCGATAATTCGAAGAGAAATACAAAGATATCAAATCATGCATATAAGAATTCAGATAAGATTCAAATAATATTCATAGATAATATGATCATAAATCCACAATCATCGGATCTCGATAAACACACCGCAAAAGAAGATTACATCGGATAGAACTCCAAGAACATCGAGGAGAACATTTTGAAGATCAAAGAGAGAGAGAGAGAGAGAGAGAGAAGCCATCTAGATACTAGCTATGCACCCATAGGTCTGTGGTAAACTACTCACGCTTCATCGGAAGGGCAATAGAGTTGATGTAGATGCCCTCCGTTATCGAATCCCCCTCCGGCAGAGTGCCGGAAAAGGCCCTAAGATGGGATCTCATGGGAACAAAAGGTTATGGCCGCAGAAAAGTATTTTGTTGGATACTTCTGATGGTTTGGGAATATTTCTGAATTTATAGGCCAAAGATTAGGGTTAGAGGACCTCCAAGAGACCCACAAGCCAGCCCCCCTAGGGTGTCGTCGCCTCGGGACTCCTCTGACTTCATCTCCAAGTCCCACAGGTGTCTTCTGGTCCAAGAAAAATCATCGTGAAATTTTATTCCGTTTGGACTCCGTTTGATATTCCTTTCTGAAAAAGCCAAAAACAAGGGGAAAACAGCAACTGGGACTGGGCACTAGGTTAATAGGTTAGTCCCAAAAATAATTTAAAATAGCATATTAATGCATATAGAACATCCAAAGCAGATAATATAATAGCATGGAACAATCAAAAACTAAAGATACATTGGAGACGTATCAAGCACCCCCAAGCTTAATTTCCTACTCGTCCTCGAGTAGGTAAATGATAAAAACAGAATTTTTGATGTGGAATGCTACCTAACATATTTATACATGTAATTTTCTTTATACTGGCATGAATATTCAGATCCATAAGATTCAAAACAAAAGTTTCATATTGACATACAAACAATAATACTTCAAGCATACTAATAAAGCAATCATGTCTTCTCAAAATAACATGGCCAAAGAAAGTTATCGCTACAAAATCATATAGTCTAGCTATGCTCCATCTTCATCACACAAAGTATTAAATCATGCACGACCCCGATGACAAGCCAAGCAATTGTTTCATACTTTTGATTTTCTCAAACTTTTTCAACTTTCATGCAATACATGAGCATGACCCATGGATATAGCACTATAGGTGGAATAGAATATGGTGGTTGTGGAGAAGACAAAAAAGAAGGACAAATTCTCACACCAACTAGGCGTATTAACGGGCTATAGAGATGCCCATCAATAGATATCAATGTGAGTGAGTAGGGATTGCCATGCAACGGATGCACTAGAGCTATAAGTGTATGAAAGCTCAAAAAGAAACTAAGTGGGTGTGCATCCAACTTGCTTGCTCACGAAGACCTAGGGAAATTTTGAGGAAGCCCATCATTGGAATATACAATCCAAGTTCTATAATTAAAAATTCCCACTAGTATATGAAAGTGACAAAATAGGAGACTCTCTATGATGAAGATCATGGTGCTACTTTGAAGCACAAGTGTGGTAAAAGGATAGTAACATTGCCCCTTCTCTTTTTTCTCTCATTTCTCTTTTTTGGGCTCTTTGGCCTCTTTTTTTCTTTTATTTATTTATTTATTTATTTATTTGGGCTTCTTTGGCCTCTTTTATTTTTTTGTAAGTCCGGAGACTCATCCCAACTTTTTTAGGGAATCATAGCTTCCATCATCCTTTCCTCACATGGGACAATGCTCTAATAATGATGATCATCACACTTTTATTTACTTACAACTCAAGAATGGCAACTCGATACTAGAACAAAGTATGACTTTATATGAATGCCTCCGGCGGTGTACCGGGATGTGCAATGATCTAGCGTAGCAATGATATCAAAAAACGACAAGCCATGAAAACATCATGCTAGCTATCTTACGATCATGCAAAGCAATATGCCAATGATGATGTGTCATAATTAATAAAATGGAACGGTGGAAGTTGCAAGGCAATATATCTCGGAATGGCTATGGAAATGCCATAATAGGTAGGTATGGTGGATGTTTTGAGGAAGGTATATAGTGGGTGTAATGCACCAGCGAGAATTGCGCGGTACTATAGAGGCTAGCAATGGTGGAAGGGTGAGAGTGCGTATAATCCATGGACTCAACATTAGTCATAAAGAACTCACATACTTATTGCAAAAATTTATTAGTCATCAAAACAAAGTACTACACGCATGCTACTAGGGGGATAGATTTGTAGGAAAAGACCATCACTCGTCCCCGACGGCCACTCATAAGGAAGACAATCAATAAATAAATCATGCTCCGACTTCATCACATAATGGTTCACCAGACGTGCATGCTACGGGAATCACAAACTTTAACACAAGTATTTCTACCAATCCACAATTACTCACTAGCATGACTCTAATATCACCATATTTATATCTCAAAACAATCATAAGGAATCAAACTTCTCATAGTATTGAATGCTCTTTATATGAAAGTTTTTATTATATCCCTCTTGGATGCCCATCATATTTGGACTAAATTCATAACCTAAGCAAATTACCATGTTGTTTAGATTCTCTCAAAATAATATAAGTGAAGCATGAGAGTTCAACAATTTCTATAAAATAAAGCCACCGCCATGCTCTAAAAAGATATAAGTGAAGCGCTAGAGCAAATTGCCTAGCTCAAAAGATATAAGTGAAGCACGTAGAGTATTCTAATGAATCACGATTCATGCTTGTCCCTCTCAAAAGGTGTGTACAAAAATGATGATTGTGGCAAATTTAAAAGCAAAGACTCATATCATACAAGACGCTCCAAGCAGAACACATACCAAGTGGTGAATAAAAATATAGCCTCAAGTAAATTTACCGATGAATGAAGAGGAAAGAGGGGATGCCATCCGGGGCATCCCCAAGCTTAGATGCTTGGTTGTCCTTGAATATTACCTTGGGGTGCATTAGGCATCCCCAAGCTTAGGCTCTTGCCACTCCTTATTCCATAGTCCATCAAATCTCTACCCAAAACTCGAAAACTTCACAACACAAAACTCAACAGAAAACTTCATGAAATCCGTTAGTATAAGAAAATAAATCACCACTTTTAGTTACTGTTGTGAACTCATTCTTTATTTATATTGGTGTAATATCTACTGTATTCCAACTTCTCCATGGTTCATACCCCCCGATACTACCCATAGATTCATCAAAATAAGCAAAGAACACATAGAAAACAGAATCTGTCAAAAACGGAACTGTCTGTAGCAATCTGCAAACTTCGTACTCTTCTGCAACTCCAAAAATTCTGAAACTTGGGAAAACCTGGGCAATTTGTATATCAACCTTGTGTAAAAAAATCAGATCAAAAGCATGCTTCTATGATTTTTGCAAAATTGTTTTACTGGGTGCAAAAGTTTCTGTTTTTCATCAAGATCAAAACAACTATCACCGTAAGCCATCCCAAAGGTCTTACTTGGCTCAAACACTAGTTAAAACACCAAGACACAATTACAAAAGTAATAATGTGTATTTATTGAAAAACAGAACCAAAAACAAAAAATTTTAAAAATAAGATTGGGTTGCCTCCCAACAAGCGCTATTGTTTAACGCCCCTAGCTAGTCATAAAACATAGATCTAGGTATTCTCAGCTTTGGTATGCAACTCTTTAATTGCACATTTATGATCCCTAGGAGATTTTTTGGTTTAATCAATGATCACACTCCTAGGCAAGAAATCAATAAATTCACTCGTAGCAAATGGTTCCTTAATAATATTGATAAAGTTAGGGTGAACACTTATCATCTTAAGATCCTCGTCTCCTTTACTAGAAGATTCTCCCTTATTTTTAGGAACATAAATAAACTTAGTAGCTTTAGTAGGAGGAGGATTTGGAGTGGTTTTAATAGAGGTAAAAGCGGAACCCAAATTGGTAATAATATCTTCTAGCTTATAATTCTAGTGGAACCTTGATCTATCTTCTCATTAACTATGAGTTCTTTTTCCTTCAGATTCTTTAAAGCAACTCCTACCTTTGATCCATATTGAGTGATATGATTATGAATCTTCTTATGCAAGTTTTTTATAAGCTCTATGGTAGTAATTTTATTCTCAATAATATCAAGCCTTTGCATCACATGTTCTAAAACTGTTTCATTAACCATGAGTGGTGGTGAGCCTACCAAATCTATCATAGCATTGTAAGCTTCCAAAGTATGGCTCCCCAAGAAATTACCTCCGGTAATAGTATCTAGTACATATCTATACCAAGTAGTAACACCCACATAAAAATTACGTAGGAGAACGGTAGTAGATTGCTTACGAGTAGATCTATTTTGAGAATTTGCAAATTCTATACCAAGCATCTTTTAAATTATCTCCCTCCCTTTGCTTAAAATTGAGAACCTCACTTTCGGGGGTACTAACGATGGTTGAAGGACTAGCCACGATAGCAAAACAAACTATCTAGCACACAAGCAAACAAAAAAGCCAACAAAAAGAAGAACAAAAGAAGGGCAAATAAAAAGGCAATTTTTTGTGTTTTTCTGAAAACGTTTTAGAAGTGGGGGAGAGGAAAACGAGAGGCAAATGGCAAATAATGTAATGCAAGAGATGAGATTTTATGGTGGGTACTTGGTGGGCTTGATGTAGAACCTCCTCGGCAACGACGCCAGAAATTCTTCCTGCTACTTCTTGAGCTTGCATTGGTTTTTCCCTTGAAGAGGAAAGGGTGATGCAACAAAGTAGAGATATGTATTTCCCTCGGTTGAGAACCAAGGTATCAATCCAGTAGGAGGTACACACAAGTATCCAATCTATGCACCTGCACAAACAATCAAATACTTGCACCCAACGCGATAAAGGGGTTGTCAATCCCTTCATGGTCACTTGCAAGGATGAGATCTGATAGAGATAGATATAAAAGATTACTAAAACGTAAAACAAAGTAAAAGTAAATAAATTGCAGCATAGTATTTTTGGGTTTTTTGGTTTATAGATCTGAAAATATATGATGGAAAATAGACCCAGGGGTCATAGGTTTCACTAGAGGCTTCTCAATAATATGGTGGGTGAACAAATTACTGTCGAGCAATTGATAAAAAAGCACAAAGTTATGATGATATCCTATGATGTTTGGGCAATATTTGAGAATATATAGAGGTGGAACTAGGGTTAGAGGACCCTCGAGGGGCCCACAAGCCAGGGGCGCTCCCTAGAGGCTTGTGGTCTCCTCGGGACTCTTCTGGCCCTCTCTCCAAGTCATGTAGGTGTCTTCTGGTCCAAGAAAAATCATCCTAAAGTTTTATTCTGTTTGGAATACGTTTGATATTCCTTTCTGAAAAATTCAAAAACAAGGAAAAAACAACAACTGGCACTGGGCATTAGGTTAATAGGTTAGTCCCAAAAATGGTATAAAATAGCATGTTAATGCATATAAAACATCCAAAACAGATAATATAATAGCATGGAACAATCAAAAATTATAGATACGTTGGAGACGTGTCAAGGACCCTACAGGTTTCTACGCCCTTAGCGAGACGCCACACTTGTTCCTTCTCATCCTATCACGGGATTTTGAAACGCGCACAGTATGTTCCTAGTATCCTCTTTTCTATCCGGGAGGGTTGGGGTTTTTGAACATGCTGTCGACTAATTTGGATATTTGGATTGCTATATTTGGATAAAAGGTACTAGTACCATGGTCAACACTGACTTGAAAGAGGAAATTATTTCTAGATTTGGATAGCGAATAAATTGTGTTCTTGTATTATTTTTCCTGCAGTGCATCCATTGCTCTACCAGAACACATGTACTCAAGATGGTCGGCCTTGCCATAACTGAATAAACCAGTTTAATGGTCACATTGCAGACAGGCCATGGATATAAGTTCCCAGTTGGGTTCATGAACCAAGAAGATCGCTGCTTTTTCTATGGCCGAACTTGGATAAACTTTCTTAAGTGTTAGAGACTGAAAGTTGGCACACGAATGTCGATGGAAATAGCAGAACCTGGTCTCATCTTCACTGTGACCTTCCACCCCGGCGTCATTCCATTATTTCATCCATGTTAGTTTTGTATCTGGTTCTTGCATGTTGCCTTGATTACTTCTTAATCCACCTATTCTATCTAACTAATCACAATTTTACTTTAGAAGTAGCAACAATTTGTGATCCCTTCTCTCACGAAGATGCTACTTCTAACCAATATTTCTTATAATTGGTGGCACATGTAGGTTGTTACAAAGTTCAGGACACTACTCGTTTATTATTTGATAAGAACTCGACTGCCACTAATGGCACTGAAGTTGACTGGGACGACATCCACCAGCTCCACACTTTATTGATCATCTTGAGGTTCTTGTGGGGCATTTCAATGATGGAAGGTCACGTGGCATATGTGTGCCACTGGTAAACACGTTGAACAGGTCCAACTATGTCAAGAAACTTATGGTACGAGATGTTTTCTGTTATATATGTCGTTCATAAACTCTTGCTTATACACAGTTTTACAGCTGTGATCTTCTTGAAACAGAGACAACCCAGTTTTATTGTTCCTATACAGATGCCTAACCATGGTCGGGTCAGACTTGTGGTTGGTCACAACATGATGTTTATGTAGACCTACTCCATTTCCTTTAGAGGTGAAAAAATACTTATTCATGGGTGGTCTCAAATAATGAATGTCCGTCGATTTTGGAGAATAGGATAGAAGGTTATGTTCATGCTTTTCCATGGCTCTGAAGCGAATATCATGTTTATTGACCACATTGCGAGATGAAGCCGCTTTTAGAAGGTTGTGGATGCCCGGGGTGGCGCCTGGGCCTTGTCTTGAGGCTAGGTGGCCTCACCCTTGGTTAACTGTAGGCAAAGTAGCACTGTTTGAGGCGTGCTTTGTATGGTTGAACCTATATAAGTACTCATACTGCTTTCAGCTATGGTTGTTAAGTGCCCCTGCTGGTTTCAGTTAAGGTTGTGAAGTAGTCTAGCTGCTTTTACAGACTATCGTGTTTCTTCAGTCTCGTTTTCCTCCAGCCGCCAAAACCAAACTAGCCTCGGTAGGGCCGCCTGCTCCTGCCTACCACGGCTGGCTGTGCCTCAGCGCATGCATCAACGCCCCACCGCCTCCTAAATCGTTAACTCCGACGTCAGCCCCACCCCGCACCCGAACCAGTGAACCCTTGTATTCCCCTTCGCGTGCGACTTCACCGCCGCATCTTCCCGACTCTAGTTTGTTCCCGTCCGAGGCCTCGCTGTCGTCCTCCGCACGCCTTGGTGCGCTTGTCGCGGCACCGCCCTCTCGCCTTTTCAACATGGTCAACAAACGAGAGGAATCGGGAGGGGACTGTACATGGAGAGCATGACAGTAGGGACCCACCATGTCCATGGTCGTATGCAAGCATGCTCCTCATTTTTTTGTTATATACAAGCAAAAAAGAAAATGCTTCCTCCTAGTGGTTTGCTGACATCTGGGACCCACGACATTGTCAGCGTATAGTCAATAGACAAGAGAACTGCATGATAACCCACAAGTATAGGGGATCAATTGTAGCCTCTTTCGATAAGTAAGAGTGTCGAACCCGACGAGGAGCTAAAGGTAGAACAAATATTCCCTCAAGTTCTATCGACCACCGATACAACTCTACACACGCTTCACGTTCGCTTTACCTAGAACAAGTATGAAACTAGAAGTACTTTGTAGGTGTTTTTGGATAAGTTTGCAAGATAATGAAGAGCGCGTAAATAAAAAGTAGGGTCTGTTTCGATAGACACAACTAAATTAGTTTTAGTAGAGAGCTTTTTGTCACGAGAAAGTTATTTGTCCCTAGGCAATCGATAACTAGACCGGTAATCATTATTGCAATTTTATTTGAGGGAGAGGCATAAGCTAACATACTTTCTCTACTTGGATCAATGCACTTATGATTGGGACTCTAGCAAGCGTCCGCAACTACTAAAGATCATTAAGGTAAAACCCAACCATAGCATTATAAGGCATCAAGTCCTCTTTACTCCCATACGCAAACAACCTACTTACTCGGGTATGTGCTTCTGTCACTCACGCCACCCACCATAAGCAAATCATGAACATATTGCAAACCCTACAGCGGGGATCCCTCACGCTTGCGCGACATGGAGAGCACCATAGGATAGCACCAATAATAAAACATGCAACTCAAACCAATCACGATCATCAATTAACCCATAGGACAAAACAGATCTACTCAAACATCATAGGATAGCCATACATCATTGGGAAATAATATATAGCGTTGAGCACCATGTTTAAGTAGAGATTACAGCGGGTAAAAGAGGGGATACACCGCTGCATAGAGGGGGGGAAGAGTTGGTGATGACGACGGTGAAGTTGTTGGTGTAGATTGCGGTGATGATGATGGGCCCCGGCGGCGTTCCGGTGCCACCGGAAGTGAGGGGGAGAGAGCCCCCCTTCTTCTTCTTCCTTGACCTTCTCCCTAGATGGGAGAAGGGTTTCCCCTCTGGTCCATGGTCTCCATGGCGTGGGAGGGGCGAGAGACCCTCCGAGATTGGATCTGTCTCTCTGTCTCTTTCTGTTTCTGCTTTCCGGTATTCTGCCCTTCCACCGTTTCTTATATATCTGGAGATCCGGAACTCCGATTGGATTGAAACCCTCGCCAAGATTTTTTTTCTAAAAATTAGCTTTCTTGCGGCCAAAGAAGAGCAGCAACCACCTTACGGGGTGCCCACGAGGGTCAGGGCGCGCCCCCTGCCTTGTGGCCCCCTCGGGCACCGTCTCGCGTTGATTCTCCTTCCCAGATATCACAAATATTCCAAAAATATTCTCCGTCCGTTTTTATCCCGTTTGGACTCCGTTTGATATGGGTTTTCTGTGAAGCATAAAACATGCAACAAACAGGAACTGGCACTGGGCACTGGATCAATATGTTAGTCCCAAAATAATATAAAAAGTTGCCAAAAGTATATGAAAGTTGTAGAATATTGGCATGGAACAATAAAAAATTATAGATACGACGGAGACGTATCAGCATCCCCAGGCTTAATTCCTGCTCGTCCTCGAGTAGGTAAATGATAAAAAAGATAATTTTTTATGTGGAATGCTACCTAGCATAATCTTGATCATATATCTAATCATGGCATGAATATTAAGACATGAGTGATTCAAAGCAATAGTCTATCATTTGACATAAAAACAATAATAGTCAGGCATCCCAACAAACAATCATGTCTTTCAAAATATCATTGCTAAAGAATGCTATCCCTACAAAATCATATAGTCTTTTATGCTTCCTTTTCTTAACACAAGGTACCCCTCACGCCCATCCCGATGTCAGCCAAGCAATTGGTTCATACTTTTTAACGCGCTTCAGCTTTTTCAACCCTCACGCAATACATGAGCGCAAGCCATGGATATAGCACTACAAGTGGAATAGAATATGATGATGGAGGTTGTGTGGAGAAGACAAAAAAGGGAGAAAGTCTCACATCGACGCGGCTAATCAACGGGCTATGGAGATGCCCATCAATTGATGTCAATGTGAGGAGTAGGGATTGCCATGCAACAAATGCACTAAGAGCTATAAGTGTATGAAAGCTCAAACTGGAAACTAAGTGGGTGTGCATCCAGCTTGCTTGCTCATGAAGACCTCGGGCATTTGAGGAAGCCCGTCATCGGAATATACAAGCCAAGTTCTATAATGAAAATTCCCACTAGTATATGAAAGTGATAACTCAAGAGACTCTCTATATGAAGAACATGGTGCTACTTTGAAGCACAAGTGTGGTAAAAGGATAGTAGCATTATCCCTTCTCTCTTATTCTCTCATTTTTTTTATTTTCTTTCTTTTTTTATTTTTTTGGTGGGATTCTTTGGCCTCTTTTATTTTTCACAAAGTCCGGAGACTCATCCCGACTTGTGGGGGAATCATAGTCTCCATCATCCTTTCCTCACTGGGGCAATGCTCTAATAATGATGATCATCACACTTCTATTTACTTACAACTCAATATTACAACTCGATATCTAGAACAAAGATGTGACTCTATATGAATGCCTCCGGCGGTGTACCGGGATGTGCAATGATGTAGCGTAGCAATGACATCAAAAAACGGACAAGCCATGAAAACATCATGCTAGCTGTCTTACGATCATGCAAAGCAATATGACAATGAATGCTCAAGTCATGAATATGATGATGATGGAAGTTGCATGGCAATATATCTCGGAATGGCTATGGAAATGCCATGATAGGTAGGTATCGTGGCTGTTTTGAGGAAGAAATAAGGAGGCTTATGTGTGATAGAGTGTATCGTATCACGGGGTTTGGATGCATCGGCGAAGTTTGCACCAACTCTCGAGGTGAGAAAGGGCAATGCACGGTACCAAAGAGGCTAGCAATGATGGAAGGGTGAGAGTGCGTATAATCCATGGACTCACAATAGTCATAAAGAACTCATATACTTATTGAAAAAGTTTATTAGCCCTCGAAGAAAAGTACTACTACGCATGCTCCTAGGGGGGAGGTTGGTAGGAGTTAACCATCGCGCGCCCCCGACCTTCACGCAAAGATAAACAATCAAAATACAATGCGCGCCAATTTGGTTACATAGTTAGTAGACCATATGTGCATGCTTCGGGAATCACAAACCTTAACACCAATATCCTTACTAAACACAACCATTTACTAGAACCTCCCACATATTATCATCTCTATATCGCAAAACTATGGCAAGGAATCAAACATATCATATTCAGTGATCTACAAGTTTTATGTAGGATTTTATGACTAACCATGTGAATGACCAATTCCTGTCATCTCTCTAAATGGATATAAGTGAAGCAAGAGAGTCTAATTCTTTCTACAAAAGATATGCCCGTGCTCTAACAAATATAAGTGAAGCAAAAGAGCATTCTACAAATGGCGGTTTTCTATGTGAAGAGAAACAGGCAATCCAAACTTCAAATGATATAAGTGAAGCACATGAAGCATTCTATAAAGCCATACTCAAAAGATATAAATGAAGTGCAATGAGCATTCTATAAATCTACCAAGGTCTATCTCATACCAGCATGGTGCATAAAAGAAAAGTGAAAAGTAAATGCAAAAGATGCTCCAAGATTTGCACATATCGCATGAACGAAACGACTCCGAAAACATACCGATACTTGTTGAAGAAAGAAGGGATGCCTTCCGGGGCATACCCAAGCTTAGACGCTTGAGTCTCCTTGAATATTTACTTGGGGTGCCTTGGGCATCCCCAAGCTTGAGCTCTTGCCTCTTCTCCTTTTCCTCATATCGAGACCTTCTCGATCATCGAACACTTCATCCACACAAAACTTCAACAGAAAACTCGGTAAGATCCGTTAGTATAATAAAGCAAATCACTACTCTAAGTACTATTGTAGACCAATTCATATTTTGTTCTTGCACTGTAGCTACTGTAATATAACTTTTTCCATGGCTTAATCCACTGATAGAAATCGATAGTTTCATCAAAACAAGCAAACAATGCATCAAAAACAGAATCTGTCTTAAACAGGACAGTCTGTAGTAATCTGAACATTCACCATACCTCTGGTACTCCAAAAATTCTGAAAAAAATAGGAAAAATAAAAAATTTGTATATAAAGACAGTGCAAAAAGTTTCAGATCCGTTTGACCTTCCAGTAAAAAAAATGAAAAATCGCGGACTACAGCCAAAGTTTCTGTTTTGCACCGCACAAACCAACAAGCAATGTAAACATCCTAAAGGCAAATCTTGGCACATTATTTTTATAATACAATGGAAATGTACAAGGGGATAATTATTTTTATCGAAAAGTTTCTGTAGTTAAGATTCATAAAGTTTCCATGAGCATGAACAAAGTTCAAGGAGCTCTCCCACTTCAACAATGCTTGTGTCTCTCACTTTCACTTTCCTTTTTGAAAAGTTTTGGGTTCCCCTCTTTATTTTTTTTGTTTTTAAATTTTATAAAAGCACTCAACAGAAATAAATGACTCTCTAAAACTTCTGGGTTGCCTCCCTGGCAGCGCTTTCTTTAAAGCCATTAAGCTAGGCATATAGTGCTCAAGTAATGGATCCACCCGGATCCCAAGGTATATCAAAGCCAATTTTAATTAACAATGATTTGTGATTTAGTAGTGAGCACAAAGCAACATATATCAAGCAATGACGAAGTCTAACTCTCTTCCTATGCATCAGCATGTCATAAAAGAACAATTCATGCACACATAGTAAAGGCCAATGCATAGTATAAACAGTTTCTTGCAATTTTATCGTATTGGAAACATGGAGAGGCGGAGATGTAGTTCCTCTCTCATAATAATTGCAAGTAGGAGCAGCAAGCACATGCATATTATATCTATCAAAATCATCATGTGTAGTAGTAAAACGCAACCCATCAATATAATCCTTAATAAGCACAAACTTCTCCGATATAGTGTAGTCGGGATAATTAAAAAAGATAATAGGACTATCATGCGTGGGTGCAATAGCAACAATTTCATGTTTAACACAAGGAACTATAGCAATTTCATCTCCATAAGCATAATTCATATTGGCATCTTGGCCACATGCATAGCAAGCATCATCAAAAAGGGGTATTTCAAGAGAATCAACGGGATCATAACAATCTTCATAGCAATCAACCTTCGGTAAGCACGAAGGGAAATTAAACAATGTATGAGTTGAAGAGTTACTCTCATTAGAAGGTGGGCACGGGTAGCTAATCCGCTCTTCCTCCTTTTGTTCTTCGCTCTCCTCATCATCTTTTTCATCCAATGAGCTCACAGTTTCATCAATTTCTTCTTCCATAGACTCCTGCAAAATATTAGTCTCTTCTTGGACAGCGGAGACTTTCTCAATAAATGCATCATATTGGAATTGTATTCATAATTCTCATAACAATATTTAAGTATAGCAAAATTTTCAGGTCTGTAAACAGCATCGTCAAGATTTTCACACTCTTTAGACACAGATTCAATTTCATAAGAACCCATAAAAGCAACAAATTCTTCTATTTGTTCCACATCATAGTAATCATAACCATTAGCATAAGAAGCTAAGGTTTCATTATCATTAAATTTGCATGAAAAGGGAAGGTGTGGAGCCTTCATCCTAGAGTAACAAGTATAATCATATATCAAGCATAGTTCCCGAGCATACCAATGCAACATATGAACTTGATCCCATAATAGTTTCCCTTTTTGTGTCAAGCGATAATCCCTAAAGTATTCACGTTGATCCAACGTGTTTCCCATAACATAATTGAATGGGGTTTTCTCAGGATTATCAAAGTAGTACATAATATCTTTCACATAACCAGCATCGAGGGTTTTAGGAGGTTCCCCATCTCCATGAGTAGCAAGTACACCTAATTTTTTTGGTATTTCATGTTCCATATCCATAACTAAAGATAGAGAACAACTTAGAACAGCAAATAAAATCTACTTAGTGATAAAGCAAAAAAGCACACACGAGAATATTCACCCCACGCTATGACTCCCCGGCAACGGTGCCAGAAAAAGGTCTTGATAACCCACAAGTATAGGGGATCAATTGTAGCCTCTTTCGATAAGTAAGAGTGTCGAACCCAACGAAGAGATAAAGGTAGAACAAATATTCCCTCAAGTTCTATTGACCATCGATACAACTCTACGCACGCTTGACGTTCGCTTTACCAAGAACAAGTATGAAACTAGAAGTACTTTGTAGGTGTTTTTGGATAAGTTTGCAAGATAATAAGAGCGCGTAAATAAAAAGTAGGGGCTGTTTAGATAAAGACACAACTAAATTAGTTTTAGTAGAGAGCTTCTTTCACGAGAAAGTTATTTGTCCCTAGGCAATCGATAACTAGACCGGTAATCGTTATTGCAATTTTATTTGAGGGAGAGGCATAAGCTAACTTCCTTTCTCTACTTGGATCATATGCACTTATGATTGGAACTCTAGCAAGCGTCCGCAACTACTAAAGATCATTAAGGTAAAACCCAACCATAGCATTATAAGGCATCAAGTCCTCTTTACTCCCATACGCAAACAACCTACTTACTCGGGTATGTGCTTCTGTCACTCACGCCGCCCACCATAAGCAAATCATGAACATATTGCAAATCCTACAGCGGGGATCCCTCACGCTTGCGCGACACGGAGAGCACCATAGGACAGCACCAATAATAAAACATGCAACTCAAGCCAATCACGATCATCAATTAACCCATAGGACAAAACGGATCTACTCAAACATCATAGGATAGCCATACATCATTGGGAAATAATATATAGCGTTGAGCACCATGTTTAAGTAGAGATTACATCGGGTAAAAGAGGGGATACACCGCTGCATAGAGGGGGGAAGAGTTCGTGATGACAGCGGTGAAGTTGTTGGTGTAGATTGCGGTGATGATGATGGCCCCCGGCGGCGTACCAGCGCCACCGGAAGCGAGGGGGAGAGAGCCCCCCTTCTTCTTCTTCTTCCTTGACCGTCTCCCTAGATGGGAGAAGGGTTTCCCCTCTGGTCCATGGTCTCCATGGCGTGGGAGGGGCGAGAGCCCCTCCAAGATTGGATCTGTCTCTCTATCTCTTTCTGTTTTTGCGTTCCGGTATTCTGCCCTTTCACCGTTTCTTATATATTCGGAGATCCGTAACTCCTATTGGATTGAAACCTTCGCCAAGATATTTTTCGGAAAATTAGCTTTCTTGCGGCCAAAGAAGAGCAGCAACCGCCTTAAGGGGTGCCCACGAGGGTCAGGGGCGCGCCTGCCCCCTGGGGGGGCACGCCCCTGCCTCGTGGCCCCCTCGGGCACCGTCTCGCGTTGATTCTTCTTCCCAGATATCACAATATTGCAAAAATATTCTCCGTCCATTTTTATCCCGTTTGGACTCCGTTTGATATGGGTTTTCTGCGAAACATAAAACATGCAACAAACAGGAACTGGCACTGGGCACTGGATCAATATGTTAGTCCCAAAAATAATATAAAAAGTTGCCAAAAGTATATGAAAGTTGTAGAATATTGGCATGGAACAATAAAAAATTATAGACACGATGGAGACGTATCACTGCACAAGAGCGGCTGACACCAGGGACGTAGCTGCTCGAGCAGTATATTTTTTTGTAATTGTTGAGACGGAGCAGGGTTTCAACTCGGCTGTGGTCCGTCTAGCCCAGGCTTCTATTTTACGTTCACCACATGACCAGCCCAGCTATTTTTTCTTTGTGAAAACGGCTAGCCCAGTTTTTTTTTAAGAATACCCAATCCAGGCATACCCAACAGAGACCTACTTATTTTTCTCCGCCTTGCTGGGCTGCAACTCTTTCAAGACGACTGCAAATCTTAAAAGTAATATGAAATGGGCTGTAAATATAAAAAACACACGACAAATTGGCAATTACTTTCAAATTTCTAATTTTTTCACATTTTTAGATTCCAATTTCATTGGGTTTTAACCTAACAAATATATTTTGAAAGTACTTTAAATCTGGCTCGACATTTCAGTATTAAAAGTAGTTTGGCCACCACCGAAATATGCGAAATTTCATTTAAATTTATAACCCTGGCACTGGACAACAAAAAGAAAACGGACTGCAATAAATTGCATAAGAAGCTGCAAATGAGCTGTAAATTATTGAAAAAAAATAAAAAATGGGCTGACTTTTGGGCCTATTAAGTTGACGCGTATGCAAGATTTTTTACTTACTACATATTATTAGTGAAGAAAATGATTCTAGCAGAACTGACCGTTGGATGTCAATCCAACGGCTGTCGTGCTTCTTCAATCTCTGATCTTATTGCTCCAGCCGCCAAATCCAGCTCCGACGGGACCACCTACTCCCACCTCCCGTGGCCGGTCGTGCTGCCGCATAGGCCTCACTGCCCCCTCCTACTCCAACCGCTGGCCAGGTCATCCCTCTACTCACCCACATCCCTCCACTGTTTTGGCTTCGCCGCCTCCGGGTCACTCCCTTCATGGGTCTCACCGTCGTCCACCGCGTTGGTGTTCTCGGCCCTCCGGGTCATTCCCTTCCTGGGTCTCGCCGTCGTCCACCGCGTTGGTCTTCTCGGCACGGCGTGATCAACGTTTTCAACAAATGACAACATCGGAAGAGGGATGTATGTGGAGAGGCTGACAGTAGGGACCCACATGGTTCATGGTCGCACGCAAGTAAGTACCTCCTTATTACGCCAAAAAAACGAATCCTCCCCATGACAGCTGGGACCCACCAGCTATATCTTCGGACGAAAGGAAGTGCCTCCTTAGTAAGCGAAAAATAACTATTGCTCCCCATGACAACTGGGCCCACCAGATTTGGAGCCTAACTTTTGGGCCTACTAAGTTGATGCATACGCAAGGCTTTGTCAACTTAGTCGACAAAACGATTCTAGCAGCAGTGACCGTTGAATGTTAATCCAACCACCGTGCTGCTTTTTCAACCTCTCATCTGCTTGCTCCAGCCGCCCAAACCAGCTGCGGCCGTACCGCATGCTCCCGCCTCACGTGGTCGGCTGTGCTGCTGCGCAGGCATCACCGCCCCACCCTACTCCCACCACTGGTCGGGCATTCCCTTTACTCACCCACACCCCCTGTTATTTTCCGGTGACGACAACCTCATACCGTAGCCGAACCAGTCAACCCTCATACTCCCTCTTCCACATGGGAAACCACTGTCGTGTCTTCCCTGGCTCCGGTTCATTCCCTTCCAAGGCCTCCTCATCGTCCACCGAATTGGTGCTCCCGGTGCGGCGTCGTCAACATCGTCAATGAACGACAACCATCGGAAGAGGACTGTACGTGGTGAGGCTGACAGCTGGACCCAACAGCTACATCTTTGCACGCAAGGAAGTGCCTTCTTATTACGCAAAAAAAATGATTCCTCCCCTGACAGCTGGGACCCACCAGCTTTATCTTCGCATGCAAGGAAGTGCGCTCTTATCCTCCCTGATAGCTGGGACCCACCAGGTCGAAGCATACGTATCGTTGTCTGTGTGGTCGCAGACGTGTACGTACATACCGGTCGATCGTTCTATCTGCCATGATGAACCGTGGCCAAACAAGGAGAGGTAGCAGTTCACGCAGTCCCGTCTAAATCCTGTACATGTGCATAC
Organism: Triticum aestivum; assembly: GCF_018294505.1. NCBI lineage: Eukaryota > Viridiplantae > Streptophyta > Magnoliopsida > Poales > Poaceae > Triticum > Triticum aestivum. The sequence continues at coordinate 124,655,492 of NC_057811.1, read as the reverse complement.
AGTCATATGGTAAAAAGTACGGCCACGTACGTACATACGGGCGTGGTGCCGAACGCGTACTCGCACATACGGACGGCAGCGATGGCGTCTTGTTCATCCAGAGCCAACCGGCTGGGTCGGAATGGAGGAAACAATGATGTGTTCATCGGGAGGCAACCGACTGGGTCGGAATGCATCCTGTTCAACGGAAGCCAACCGACTTGGACGGAACAGCCGAAACGGGGTCAGGCGTACCGCAGAAGGGAGGAAACGGCCTTCTGTTTGACCGATCCTGTTCATTGGGAGGGGTCTGGCGTATCGCAAAACAGAGGAAATGGACTTCTCTTCCAGCTCCTACGATTGAATCGGGGTCCTGTTGATCGGGAGGGGAGTGGCGTACCGCAAAACGGAGGAAACGGACTTCTGTTGGAGCGCCTACGGTAGAAATGGGGTCCTGTTCATCAGGAGGGGTGTGGCGTACTGCAAAACGGGACTCCACGGGCTACTATTCATCCACCGTCATCCTGTAGGCCCCACCGGCTACTGTTCATAGAGCCTCCACGGGGTCCTGTTCATCCACCCCCAACCGGCTCGGGTGTGGCGGCCTCCTTGGGGTACTATTCATCCAGCGGCAACCGCCTACTACCACGATGTCCTGTTCATCCAGCGGCAACCGCCTACACACGGCCGGGGTCCTGTTCATATCCAACCCCCACCGGGAACTGTTCATCCACGGCCAACCAACCGTCTAGGTCGACTCACCACGTCTCGACTCGTTCAACGTATCGCGCGCACGGCAGCAACGAGCACTGTTCATCTAGAGGAAACCCAACACACCGGGTGGATACGTCTCGCACGGGGGCTCGATAGGCTTCAGTAAGCCAGCAGCAACGATCGATTGCTCGGGTTCAGTTAGCAGCACCAGTAAAGGAATCGCTCGGGTTCAGTTAGTAGCCAAGGGATCGATTGATCGGCTTCAGTATGTAGTGGGATCCATCGATCGCTCGGGTTCAGTAAGCGAATGCCTCTCGCTCGGGTTCAATTATAGCGAACACGGCTCGCACGCCACGCGCATACGAGAGAGAAACGCGCAAACCACACTGCATCGCTCGGCCCGACCACCCACCGTAACCAGGAACTCCGCGAAAATTTTCTTGCCCTCACTTGTACCATGATTTTTTATGTCATGGACGACCCAAAGAATTTCATGCAGGTGCGTCCTCGGCCCGCCCAGGACGAAAAGCCCATTTTCTGTCATGGTTTTTTGTCATAGAAGTAGGAGCCCACCACATCTATGATGATACGTGGTTTTGTCACAATTATCGTCATAGCAGTGTCATAACTATGACAGATTTTTTTTCTTCATTCGGGCCATAATATCACGGATGTGTCTTTTTTTTTGTAGTGTAGGGGTTAAGGGTTAGTAGAGGATGAATAATCCACTAATCATAATAGTATGTTATCGCTCTAAATGCAATTACCCGTGTTTACACTTAATATCCAGATGATGTAGAGTGCCTCGGTGTATGGACGGGCTATTTAGCTAAAGATGCATGAGACAATCCCTGTCTTTTATATTGTGGACATACTACCTATATATATTCTCACTGAAGGAAATATGCCCTAGAGGCAATAATAAAGTTATTATTTATTTACTTATATCATGATAAATGTTTATTATTCATGCTAGAATTGTATTAACCGGAAACTTGATACATGTGTGAATACATAGACAAACAGAGTGTCACTAGTATGCCTCTACTTGACTAGCTCGTTGATCAAAGATGGTTATGTTTCCTAGCCATAGACATGAGTTGTCATTTGATTAACGGGATCACATCATTAGGAGAATGATGTGATTGACTTGACCCATTCCGTTAGCTTAGCACTCGATCGTTTAGTATGTTGCTATTGCTTTCTTCATGACTTATACATGTTCCTATGACTATGAGATTATGCAACTCCCGTTTACCGGAGGAACACTTTGTGTGCTACCAAACGTCACAACGTAACTGGGTGATTATAAAGGTGCTATACAGGTGTCTCCAAAGGTACTTGTTGGGTTGGCGTATTTCGAGATTAGGATTTGTCACTCCGATTGTCGGAGAGGTATCTCTGGGCCCACTCGGTAATGCACATCACTATAAGCCTTGCAAGCATTGCAACTAATGAGCTAGTTGCAGGATGATGTATTACGGAACGAGTAAAGAGACTTGCCGGTAACGAGATTGAACTAGGTATTGAGATACCGACGATCGAATCTCGGGCAAGTAACATACCGATGACAAAGGGAACAACGTATGTTGTTATGCGGTTGGACCGATAAAGATCTTCGTAGAATATGTGGGAGCCAATATGAGCATCCAGGTTCCGCTATTGGTTATTGACCGGAGAGGTGTCTCGGTCATGTCTACATAGTTCTCGAACCCGTAGGGTCCGCACGCTTAACATTACGATGACGGTTATATTATGAGTTTATGTGTTTTGATGTTCCGAAGGAGTTCGGAGTCCCGGGTGAGATCGGGGACATGACGAGGAGTCTCGAAATGGCCGAGACGTAAAGATCGATATATTGGACGACTATATTCGGACTTCGGAAAGGTTCCGAGTGATTCGGGTATTTTTCGGAGTACCGGAGAATTACGGGAATTCGTATTGGGCCTTAATGGGCCATACGGGAAAGGAGAGAAAGGCCCCAAAGGGTGGCCGCACCCCTCCCCATGGACTAGTCCGAATTGGACTAGGGAGGGGGGCGCCCCCTTCCTTCTTTCTCCTTCTCCCTTCCCTTTTCCTACTCCAACAAGGAAAGGAGGAGTCCTACTACCGGTGGAAGTAGGACTCCCCCCTTGGCGCGCCCTCCTCCTTGGCCGGCGGCCTTCCCCTTGCTCCTTTATATACGGGGGCAAGGGGGCATCCCATAGACACAACAATTGATCTATTGATCTCTTAGCCGTGTGCGGTGCCCCCCTCCACCATATTACACCTCGATAATATCGTAGCGGTGCTTAGGCGAAACCCTGCGTCGGTAGAACATCAACATTGTCACCACGCCGTCGTGCTGACGAAACTCTCCCTCAACACTCGGCTGGATCGGAGTTCGAGGGACGTCATCGAGCTGAACGTGTGCTGAACTCGGAGGTGCCGTGCGTTCGGTACTTGATCGGTCGGATCGTGAAGACGTACGACTACATCAACCGCGTTGTGTTAACGCTTCCGCTTTCGGTCTACGAGGGTACGTAGACAACAATCTCCCCTCTCGTTGCTATGCATCACCATGATCTTGCGTGTGCGTAGGAATTTTTTTGAAATTACTACGTTCCCCAACAGTGGTATCCGAGCCTGGTTTTATGCGTTGATGTTATATGCACGATTAGAACACAAGTGAGTTGTGGGCGATATAAGTCATACTGCTTACCAGCATGTCATATTTTGGTTCAGCGGTATTGTGAGATGAAGCGGCCCGGACCGACATTACGCGTACGCTTACGCGAGATTGGTTTCACCGTTGCGAGCACTCGTTGCTTAAAGGTGACAGGCGGGTGTCTGTCTCTCTCACTTTAGTTGAACCGAGTGTGGCTACGCCCGGTCCTTGCGAAGGTTAAAACAGCACCAACTTGACAAACTATCGTTGTGGTTTTGATGCGTAGGTAAGAACGGTTCTTGCTAAGCCCGTAGTAGCCACGTAAAACTTGCAACAACAAAGTAGAGGACGTCTAACTTGTTTTTGCAGGGCATGTTGTGATGTGATATGGTCAAGACATGATGCTATATTTTATTGTATGAGATGATCATGTTTTGTAACCAAGTTATCGGCAACTGGCAGGAGCCATATGGTTGTCGCTTTATTGTATGAAATGCAATCGCCATGTAATTGTTTTACTTTATCACTAAGCGGTAGCGATAGTCGTAAAAGCAATAGTTGGCGAGACGACAACGATGCTACGATGGAGATCAAGGTGTCACGCCGGTGACGATGGTGATCATGACGGTGCTTCGGAGATGGAGATCACAAGCACAAGATGATGATGGCCATATCATATCACTTATATTGATTGCATGTGATGTTTATCTTTTATGCATCTTATCTTGCTTTGATTGACGGTAGCATTATAAGATGATCTCTCACTAAAATTTCAAGATAAAAGTGTTCTCCCTGAGTATGCACCGTTGCGAAAGTTCTTCGTGCTGAGACACCATGTGATGATCGGGTGTGATAGCCTCTACGTTCAAATACAACGGGTGCAAAACAGTTGCACACGCGGAATACTCGGGTTAAACTTGACGAGCCTAGCATATGCAGATATGGCCTCGGAACACTGAGACCGAAAGGTCGAGCGTGAATCATATAGTAGATATGATCAACATAGTGATGTTCACCATTGAAAGCTACTCCATTTCACGTGATGATCGGTTATGGTTTAGTTGATATGGATCACGTGATCACTTAGAGGATTAGAGGGATGTCTATCTAAGTGGGAGTTCTTAAGTAATATGATTAATTGAACTTAAATTTATCATGAACTTAGTCCTGTTAGTATTTTGCAAATTATGTTGTAGATCAATAGCTCGCGTTGTTTCTTCCCTGTGTTTATTTTTGATATGTTCCTAGAGAAAATTATGTTGAAAGATGTTAGTAGCAAAGATGCGGATTGGATCCGTGATCTGAGGATTATCCTCATTGCTGCACAGAAGAATTATGTCCTTGATGCACCGCTAGGTGACAGACCTATTACAGGAGCAGATGCAGACGTTATGAACGTTTGGCTAGCTCAATATGATGACTACTTGATAGTTTAGTGCACCATGCTTAACGGCTTAGAATCGGGACTTCAAAGATGTTTTGAACGTCATGGACCATATGAGATGTTCCAGGTGTTGAAGTTAATATTTCAAGAAAATACCCGAGTTGAGAGATATGAAGTCTCCAACAAGTTCTATAGCTAAAAGATGGAGGAGAATAGCTCAAGCAGTGAGCATGTGCTCAGATTGTCTGGGTACTACAATCGCTTGAATCAAGTGGGAGTTAATCTTCCAGATAAAATAGTGATTGACAGAATTCTCTAGTCACCATCACCAAGTTAGTAGAACTTCGTGATGAACTATAGTATGCAAGGGATGACGAAAGTAATTCCCGAGCTCTTCGCGATGCTGAAATCGACGAAGGTAGAAATCAAGAAAGAGCATCAAGTGTTGATGGATAACAAGACCACTAGTTTCAAGAAAAGGGCAAAGGGATAGAAGGGGAACTTCAAGAAGAATGGCAAGCAAGTTGCTGCTCAAGTGAAGAAGCCCAAGTCTGGACCTAAGCCTGAGACTAAGTGCTTCTACTGCAAAGGGACTGGTCACTGGAAGCGGAACTGCCCCAAGTATTTGGTGGATAAGAAGGATGGCAAAGTGAACAAAGGTATATTTGATATACAGATTATTGATGTGTATTTTACTAGTGTTCGTAGCAACCCCTCGGTATTTGATACTGGTTCAGTTGCTAAAGAGTAGTAACTCAAAATGGGAGTTGCATAATGAACAGAAACTAGTTAAGGATGAAGTGACGATGTGTATTGGAAGTGGTTCCAAGATTGATATGATCATCATCGCACACTCCCTATACTTTCGGGATTAGTGTTGAAACTAAATAAGTGTTATTTGGTGTTTGCGTTGAGCATGAATATGATTTGATCATGTTTGTTGCAATACGGTTATTCATTTAAATTAGAGAATAATTGTTGTTCTGTTTACATGAATAAAACATTCTATGGTCATACACCCAATAAAATGGTTTGTTGGATCTCGATCGTAGTGATACACATATTCATAATAATAAAGCCAAAAGATGCAAAGTTAATAATGATAGTGCAACTTATTTGTGGCACTGCCGTTTAGGTCATATTGGTGTAAAGCGCCTGAAGAAACTCCATACTGATGGGATTTTGGAATCACTTGATTATGAATCACTTGATGCTTGCGAACCGTGCCTCATGGGAAAGATGACTAAAACGCCGTTCTCCGGAACTATTGAGAGAGCAACAGATTTGTTGGAAATCATACATACAGATGTATGTGGTCCGATGAATATTGAGGCTCGTGGCGGATATCGTTATTTTCTGACCTTCACAGATGATTTGAGCAGATATGGGTATATCTACTTAATGAAACAGAAGTCTAAAACATTTGAAAAGTTCATATAATTTCAGAGTGAAGCGGAAAATCATCGTAACAAGAAAATAAAGTTTCTACGATCTGATCGTGGAGAAGAGTATTTGAGTTACGAGTTTGGCCTTCAGTTAAAACGATGTGAAATAGTTTCACTACTCACGCCACCTGGAACACCATGGTATAATGGTGTGTCCGAACATCGTAACCGTACTTTATTAGATATGGTGCGATGTATGATGTCTCTTACCGATCTACCACTATCGTTTTGGGGTTATGCATTAGAGACAGCTACATTCACGTTAAATAGGGTACCATCTAAATCCGTTGAGACGGCATCTTATGAACTGTGGTTTGGCAAGAAACCAAAGTTGTCGTTTCTTAAAGTTTGGGGTTGCGATGCTTATGTGAAAAAGTTTCATCCTGATAAGCTCAAACCCAAATCGGAGAAATGTGTCTTCATAGGATACCCAAAGGAGACAGTTGGGTACACCTTCTATCACAGATCCGAAGGCAAGACATTCGTTGCTAAGTATGGATCCTTTCTAGAGAAGGAGTTTCTCTCGAAAGAAGTGAGTGGGAGGAAAGTAGAACTTGATGAGGTAATTGTACCTGCTCCCTTATTGGAAAGTAGTTCATCGCAGAAACCAGTTTCTGTGACGCCTATACCAATTAGTGAGGAAGTTAATGATGATGATCATGGAACTTCAGATCAAGTTATTACTGAACCTCGTAGGTCAACCAGAGTAAGATCCGCACCAGAGTGGTACGGTAATCCTGTTCTGGAGGTTATGTTACTAGACCATGACGAACCTACGAACTATGAAGAAGCGATGGTGAGCCCAGATTCCGCAAAATGGCTTGAGGCCATGAAATCTGAGATGAGATCCATGTATGAGAACAAAGTATGGACTTTGATTGACTTGCCCAATGATCGCCGAGCCATTGAGATTAAATGGATCTTCAAGAGGAAGACGGACGCTGATAGTAGTGTTACTATCTTCAAAGCTAGAATTGTCGCAAAAGGTTTTCGACAAGTTTAAGGTGTTGACTACGATGAGAGTTTCTCACTCGTATCTATGCTTAAGTCTGTCCGAATCATGTTAGCAATTGCCGCATTTTATGAAATCTGGCAAATGGATAAACAAAACTGCATTCCTTAATGGATTTATTAAAGAAGAGTTGTATATGATGCAACCAGGAGGTTTTGTCAATCCTAAAGGTGCTAACAAAATATGCAAGCTCCAGCGATCCATCTATGGACTGGTGCAAGCATCTCGGAGTTGGAATATACGCTTTGATAAGTTGATCAAAGGATATAGTTTTATACAGACTTGCGGTGAAGCCTGTATTTACAAGAAAGTGAGTGGGAGCACTACAGCATTTCTGATAAGTATATGTGAATGACATATTGTTGATCGGAAATAATGTAGAATTATTCTGCAAAGCATAAAGGAGTGTTTGAAAGGAGTTTTTCAAAGAAAGACCTCGGTGAAGCTGCTTACATATTGAGCATCAAGATCTATAGAGATAGATCAAGACGCTTGATAAGTTTTTTCAATGAGTACATACCTTAACAAGATTTTGAAGTAGTTCAAAATAGAACAGTCAAAGAAAGAGTTCTTGCCTGTGTTACAAGGTGTGAAATTGAGTAAGACTCAAAGCCCGACCACAGCAGAAGATAGAAAGAGAATGAAAGTCATTCCCTATGCCTTGGCCATAGGTTCTATAAAGTATGCCATGCTGTGTACCAGATCTATTGTATACCCTACACTGATTTTGGCAAGGGAGTACAATAGTGATCTAGGAGTAGATCACTGGACAGCGGTCAAAATTATCCTTAGTGGAATAAGGATATGTTTCTCGATTATGGAAGTGACAAAAGGTTCGTCGTAAAGGGTTACGTCGATGCAAGTTTTGACACTAATCTAGATGACTCTAAGTCTCGGTCTAGATACATATTGAAAGTGGGAGCAATTAGCTAGAGTAGCTCCGTGCAGAGCATTGTAGACATAGAAATTTGCAAAATACTTACGGATCTGAATGTGACAGACCCGTTGACTAAAATTATCTCACAAGCAAAACATGATCACACCTTAGTACTCTTTGGGTGTTAATCACATAGCGATGTGAACTAGATTACTGACTCTAGTAAACCCTTTGGGTGTTGGTCACATGACGATGTGAACTATGGGTGTTAATCACATGGTGATGTGAACTATTGATGTTAAATCACATGGCGATGTGAACTAGATTATTGACTCTAGTGCAAGTGGGAGACTGAAGGAAATATGCCCTAGAGGCAATAATAAAGTTATTATTTATTTCCTTATATCATGATAAATATTTATTATTCATGCTAGAATTGTATTAATCGGAAACTTGATACATGTGTGAATACATAGACAAACAGAGTGTCACTAGTATGCCTCTACATGACTAGCTCGTTGATCAAAGATGGTTATGTTTCCTAGCCATAGACATGAGTTGTCATTTGATTAACGGGATCACATCATTAGGAGAATGATGTGATTGACTTGACCCATTCCGTTAGCTTAGCACTCGATCGTTTAGTATGTTGCTATTGCTTTCTTCATGACTTATACATGTTCCTATGACTATGAGATTATGCAACTCCCGTTTACCGGAGGAACACTTTGTGTGCTACCAAATGTCACAACGTAACTGGGTGATTATAAAGGTGCTCTACAGGTGTCTCCAAAGGTACTTGTTGGGTTGGCGTATTTCGAGATTAGGATTTGTCACTCCGATTGTCGGAGAGGTATCTCTGGGCCCACTCGGTAATGCACATCACTATAAGCCTTGCAAGCATTGCAACTAATGAGCTAGTTGCGGGATGATGTATTACGGAATGAGTAAAGAGACTTGCCGGTAACGAGATTGAACTAGGTATTGAGATACCGACGATCGAATCTCGGGCAAGTAACATACCGATGACAAAAGGAACAACGTATGTTGTTATGCGGTTTGACCGATAAAGATCTTCGTAGAATATGTGGGAGCCAATATGAGCATCCAGGTTCCGCTATTGGTTATTGACCGGAGAGGTGTCTCGGTCATGTCTACATAGTTCTCGAACCCGTAGGGTCCGCACGCTTAACATTACGATGACGGTTATATTATGAGTTTATGTGTTTTGATGTACCGAAGGAGTTCGGAGTCCCGGATGAGATCGGGGACATGACGAGGAGTCTCGAAATGGCCGAGACGTAAAAATCGATATATTGGACGACTATATTCGGACTTCGGAAAGGTTCCGAGTGATTCGGGTATTTTTCGGAGTACCGGAGAGTTACGGGAATTCGTATTGGGCCTTAATGGGCCATACGGGAAAGGAGAGAAAGGCCTCAAAGGGTGGCCGCACCCCTCCCCATGGACTAGTCCGAATTGGACTAGGGAGGGGGGCTCCCCCTTCCTTCTTTCTCCTTCTCCCTTCCCTTTTCCTACTCCAACAAGGAAAGGAGGAGTCCTACTCCCGGTGGAAGTAGGACTCCCCCCTTGGCGCGCCCTCCTCCTTGGCCGGCGGACTCCCCCTTGCTCCTTTATATACGGGGGCAAGGGGGCACCCCATAGACACAACAATTGATTTATTGATCTCTTAGCCGTGTGCGGCGCCCCCCTTCACCATATTACACCTCGATAATATCGTAGCGGTGCTTAGGCGAAGCCCTGCGTCGGTAGAACATCAACATTGTCACCACGCCGTCGTGCTGACGAAACTCTCCCTCAACACTCGGCTGGATCGGAGTTCGAGGGACGTCATCGAGCTGAACGTGTGCTGAACTCGGAGGTGCCTTGCGTTCGGCACTTGATCGGTCGGATCGTGAAGACGTACGACTACATCAACCGTGTTGTGTTAACGCTTCCGCTTTCAGTCTACGAGGGTACGTAGACAACAGTCTCCCCTCTCGTTGCTATGCATCACCATGATCTAGCGTGTGCGTAGGATTTTTTTTTAAATTACTACGTTCCCCAACACTCACAATGTTTGCTTGTCTAGTATGAACATGAGTATTCCATATTGTACTACACATGAGGAAGCTAGTCACTGTTCACACTTTTTATGCATTGGAGAGTTCCACTTGGGTTAACCTATGAACCCCAGTTCAGTTTCCACCATAAGAAACACCTTCCAACAACATTTACATATTTGTTTTTATTTTCACTTTTCTTTAGTTTCAAAAATAGCAAAAATATTTACCACTCACTATCTTTTAATAGGCTTGTTCAACCAGCAAACTAGTAAATGATTGACACACTTGCTAGGATTGTTGGGGGTGGGCACAAGAGGGTTTTATTTTTGTTATAGGATATCCAACTATTTCAAGCATTTGTATCTCCGTGGATTAATACCTTTGTTTCTCACTGTGGGGAGACGTCTACCGCTTCCTACAAACTCCCATACGAGGGAGAGCAACTATTGCACCTTTAGCAAAGGCCAGTCGCCAACAAGATAGCATAATCTTTCAACATAAGAAAGACATGTGATAAAGTGTTAATAAGAGGATGCTTGCCTTGCTGATCAAAGTCCTCATACGGTTGTGGGTTGATCTTGTAATACCCCTCATTGTCGTACCCTATCAAAATGATGAAGAAAACCCCCGGAAAATGACCAAACGGAGCAAAACCAATATCCATGAAGTCCAACATGGTTTGAATGCAGGGAATGCAAGTGATGATATGGGGAAAGATGCGATGAAGCTAATGTAACTTGAATCAATATTTTTGGAGCCATGGAATGCAAGTTACGAAATTTGAAAGGTTAAAAGACAATTTTAGAGCTTGGTTAGAAATCAAATCCTATTTTTAAGCAATTGTATTAGATATGCACATATTTTTGTTGAGCATTATATGGTAAGCCATACATGTGCATATAAGTGTTAAAAAATACATGTGCATATAAAGATCACCCCAAATTGAGTTGGCGATGTAGCCAAGCCGAGCGCACCCACAACCACGGGGGTCCACAGCTAGCACGCAGCTGCAGCCACGGCCACGGGTATGAGCTCTGTGAGCGGGCCATGCAGCCAAGACAAGCGCAACTCCACTCATATGAATTGCTCCGTGCAGCGACGTGAGCTCTGGGCGGCTGGGCTGGGACGAGCTCCTGACGACTAGGCAGGCATGAGCTCGCGGTGGCTGGGCTAATGACGTCAGTAGACTTGGAAGCGGCGACGCCGTGGGAATGAACGGAAGTGGATGAGGCGAATGGCTGCAGGTGGGGTCATGGGGAGCTATAGTTGACGCGAAGAGTTGCCCGGACATGTCCAAACACCCCCATATTCTGTTCATATATGTTTTGTGTTTGAGAGGTGCTGAACAGCCCAGTCAAATAGTATGGGTATGTGGTCCGAGTGGGTATGCCTTTTTGTTCTCTATCATGTTCAGGCTCTCTCGCAGGTATATAGGGCGAAGTGTATGCATGTAGGGGGGAGGGGTGGAGGGTCCGGTTATAGATGCTCTAGTCGGACTCTTCAAATTGACCGGACGGATACAGAACCACTGACCAGACATGAGGGAGAAGAAAAAAAATGATCCAATCAAACCTCTCAAAAGCCTACTTAAATGCCTAGGATGTCCAGCTATAGATACCCTAAGGTGATACAGCTGGAGCGTTGCTCAAGACGTTCATACCTTTTAAAGTTGCATACTTGCCACAATGTTGAAGGCGACTCCATCAAAGCCATTCTCTTACATCTTGCATTACACGAAGCATTTCCCTACCCTGAATTGGCTGCTTCGCATCCTAACCAATCATGCTTGTGTCCTTGTTTTTGTTGGCTTTCATCTCCCTCTATCTTGTAGTGGTCGTCGTATGTTGCCCCATAGGAACATGTGATTGTGCGCTTGTCATGTCCCACTTTTCACTAGCAAACACACAATTATTTGAGGAGTCCACTGGGACATTAGTGGCATATAACTGGGACGAGCACTAACACTTGCGCACGTTGACAAATGAAAGGATAACGCTAAAACTGGAGATCTCTCTCTCTCTCTCTCCCTCTCACTCTCTCTCTATATATACATATATATGGACGCATTTTAGCATAATTATTCACACATTATAGTCGGATTGGAATATTCAAAACACCTTATATTTATGAATGGAGGGAGTAGGAGTGTATTTTTTTTTCTAACGCGCTTCGAGCCCATAGCATGAGAAAAAGAAATAATCTGTCAAAAATTATAAGATAACACGCTTTTCAAGATCTATCTTTGATCGGAACTTTTTTTGCAGAAAAACTTCCGATCTATTCATCAACTGTCAAGGTAGTACAAAGAACATTAGAAGTAAAATTTACATCTAAGTCAGTAGACCACCTAGCGATGGCTACAAGCACTGGAGTGAGCCGAAGGCGCGCCGCCGTCATCACCCCTCCCTCGTCGGAGCCGGGCAAACATTATTGTAGTAGATAGTCGGGAAATCGTCGTGCTAAGGCCCCATAGGACCAGCGCACCAGAACAGCAATCGTCGCCGATGAAGAGAAACATAGACCGGAAGGATCCAACCTGCAGACACACAGACGTAGACGAACGAAGACCGGATCCAGTCGGATCCACCGAAGACAAACGCCGACCATTCCCACGAGATCCGTCGGAGACAAGCCTCCACACGCCTTCCGGCGATGCTTGAAACATCACCGAGACGGGGGCTAGGCGGCGAGGACCATATTCCATCTTCAAGAAGCCGCCGCCGCCTCGTCTTCTTGAGCATGGCACAAACCCTAACAAGACCCAGAAATGCATCTAAAACGGAGCCCTCCCGCCGGCAAGGGCTGAGATACACCACGCCTCCATGGTCCAAGGACCATAGGAGATGAGGCGGACCGGCGGCGCCGGCGAGAGGCAAGGAAACCCTAGATGGGAGTTCGCACGTGGGCAGGAGCGAAGGGTTATGATACTTAAACTTTTTCATTTTTTTGATAAAGGACATCTCATTGAATTGATTTATCAAGGTGATGCAACCGCATCTAAAGAATACTCGATCTCTGCATAACATGATGCACACAACCAACAAGTCCAAACGACCGAAAATAAACATAGTTTTGCAGCAAAAATACACATAGTTTTGCAGCAAAAATAAATCAATCCAACCTAGGGTGGGGCAGATCCTATACGGAGATTACATCGCCATCCATGGAGGGAGAAAACCTCCCAGGCCATATGCTCCAACCATGTAGATGCCATCATAAAAATGTCTTTGTCCTACGACTTTTGCAGGATAGACCAAGTACGGAGCCATCGCGTACATGCATGAATAACTGCACTGGAGAAGAACCATATTTATTACTAAAAACCACATCATTCCTGGTAAGCCATATTGTCCAGCATAAGGTAGCCGCCCCCACAAGAATACGTGCAGAAAATTGTTTATCAATACCCCGCAACCAATTGCCGAACATGTTACGTGCACTACGTGGGGGTTTAGATTTGAAGCTACTTGAAGTATGACGCAAACTGCACGAGCGATTTTGCACTCAAAAAATAAGTGTTTAATAGACTCATCATGTTGGCAAAAGACACATGTCTTACTACCTTGCTAGTTACGTCGTGCCACATTGTCTTTAGTTAAGATGACCCTGTGCTAAAAACCAGATGAATATCTTCACTCTTAGAGGTATATTTAGCTTCCACAATTTTTTGTTATCAACGGGAACATCAATATGAGAAATCGCATCGTACAAGGACTTGACTGAGAAACTACCATTTTGATGCAGTTTCCATCGAAACTTGTCCAGCTCGCTTTCCAGTTGAATGTCCTCCAGACGAGAGAGTAATTCATTCCATGCTGCCAGGCGAGGGCCAACGAGGTCCCTACGAAAATAAATATCAGGGTTTTATTGTCTCAAAACTTCTTTGATCGTGACAAATTTATGTCTGACAATATTATACAAGCTAGGGCGCTGCACCATAAGTGGGGCTGCGCCTAGCCAGGTATCTTCCAAGAATCGAACCTGAGAACCATTCCTTACTGAGAAAGTACCAAGTTGAAAAAATAATTGCTTGGCCTTCATGACACCATACCAAAAATGTGAATCGCCGGGTTTCCAATGAACTTGAGAAATGGCTTTGGACCCCACGTATTTATTAGGAATGATTTCCTGCCACACTCCATTCTCGTTGAGTAATTTGTAAACCCATTTACTCAGAAGAGCGATGTTTTTAATCTCAAGGCCTTGAACTCCAAGGCCCCCTTGACTTTTAGGCCAGTATAATACAGTCCACCTAGCCAGCCGGTATTTATTGGATTCATTGTCACATTGCCATGGATCTAAAGTAATCCAGATGCTGAAGAACCTCTTTTGGTAAGTGGAAGAATGACACCATATATAGAACCATATTGTTGAGGACGGAATTGATCAAAATCAATGCCCCCATGTGACAATAGTTTGGCTTTCCAACTGGCTAGCCGCTTCTCAGTCTCTCTTCCACATGTTTCCACTCAGCCATAGTCAAGCGCCGATAGTGAATCGGAATACCGAGATACCTAATGGGGAACTGCCCAAGCTGGCAACCGAAAATGTCAGCATACTCAGCTGGGGACTCTACAGCTTCGCCGAAGCAGAAAAACTCGCTCTTATGAAAATTAATTTTGAGACCAGAGAGCTCCTCAAATGCACATAAAAGCAGCTTGAGGTTTCTTGCTTTATCTAGGTCATTATCCATAAAAAAAATAGTGTCATCTGTGTATTGTAAAATAGGCATACCTTCTTCTACTAAATGGGGAATAACACCACTAATCTGATTGGCCACCTTAGCCCTCTGAACAACGATAGCTAACATGTCAGCCGCGATGTTGGACAAAATAGGGGATATGGGGTCCCCTTGGTGAAGACCCTTCTTAGTCTGAAAATAGTTGCCAACATCATCGTTGACTTTGATAGCCACACTACCTCCAGAAACAAAACTCTCAACCCATCGATGCCATTTTGGTGAAAACCCCTTCATGCGTAAAGTTTGCAACAAAAAGGGTCATTTTACTTTATCACATGCCTTTTCGAAGTCAATTTTAAAGATGAATCCGCTCAACTTTTTATGGTGAAGCTCATGTATAGTTTCATGCAGCACAACCACTCCATCTAGTATATTGTGTCCTTACATAAACGCTGTTTGAGTGGGTTTGACCACATGGCCAGCCACCCCATTCAACCGATCTGTTGCAACCTTCGTAAAGATTTTAAAGCTGATCTTTAGAAGGCAAATCGATCGACATTGTTGAATACAACTAGCCTCCTTAGTCTTGGGAAATATAATAATTTCCCCAAAGTTTAAACCGGAAATGTCAAGGTTTTCGGCATGTAGTTGGTTAAACAACTGAACCAAGTCCATCTTAATCATATCCCAAAAACATTAATAAAACTCAGCCGGAAAACCGTCTGGACCAGGGGCCTTGTTGTGTTCCATTTGAAACACCGCGATCTGAATTGGACTAACTGTTGAAGTAAAAATCTTGTGACCCAAGGATGGCCACACATTTCTTTCCGCCGCCTGTGCTAGAGACAATGAGAAGGTCCAACACCTAAGCATTGTCCTTTCTCCCAATAGGTGTGGAAGTTGGTAAACATGTGCCCCGACTACCAGGATGACACTCAAGTGCGGGTAGAACTCGTCCAAACCATACCCATGTCTTTTGATACCGCTATCCGTACCGTTTTTATCTGCATCCAGATGCAAATTTCTTCCCCTATCCATATCTGACCGGGTAAAATATACCCACCTCCTAGTACTTTTCACAATAGTCATAAAGATTCCAGGGGCCTTATGAACAATTTCAAGGCTAACATACTTCATGTATTATTGCTCTTTCAGTTCTTCCAGAATTCATATGGAAGTTTTTTTTACCACCCTTTCATATGGAAGTTCTATTTCAATCCTAAGAGGTTTTTACTTGAAAAAATCACAAGAAATAGCACGAGAAAATTTATGTTTGTTCAAAATCGCCCACATGATAACATAGCTTCTTTCATGTGCATATCATATTCAAATCAACCTCTATGGGGCTTCATTGCTACTAAAATTTTGAGAAAATAACCGGGAAGGCTCCTATACAAATCATACACATTCACAAATACTACCTCCATCCTGGTTTATTGGTCACCTTCGCATTTTGTGCCAAAATTTCGACCCTAGATTTAATTAATACAATGTTAATGCATGTTACCAAAAATAATATCATTGGAAGCTATGTTCAAATATGAATCCAACAATATATTTTTCTGGTGACATGCATTATTATTTTCTTAGTTAAATCTATGGTCAAAATTTGGCATAAAATACTAAAGGGACAAATAAACCAGGATGGAGGTAGTAAATGGCAGAGAAAGTGAGAAATTCACTAAATGGGACAGTTCCTAATATTTATCCCGCATGGTATACAAGTATGCGGGCAAGGATTCTTCGTTCACATGCCCGTATACGCTCTACTTGATGGGTACAAAAATCATTTTATAAGTTACTAAGCTCCCAAGAAATGAGGTTGTGTGGTGCGGCGAGGGTATGGGGGTGTGCGAACAACCTTGTCAGTCGTTGGGCGCTGCTTACGTTGCGGACTGGCCATTTAAGAATAATGTGCAGCGGCCTTTTGAAAGGACATTTGCTCCCTTAGTGGTTTTGGTAATTCATGTCAACATACATGTTGTTGGACTAACACTTTCACCTAGTATATTTGAGGAAAAGTTCAATGTTGGCATAGCAAGGACATGTGGATGTGGACCCTTCAAAATGTTATGGAAACATATTGGAAAAAGCTCCAAGACTCTTCATTTTTGGTTAAGTGATCCAAGATCACATTGAGTCCATAGGAAAGCCAATACTATTAAAGGGGGATGAGGTTTTGATCATGACTTAATTGCTCAAAGTGCTTGAAGATATTGCTCCAAAAACCTCAGCCACTTTCCCACATTCCAATATGTCCAAACCCTAAAAATCAAACTCGGTCCCACCGATACATCTACACCCGGACCCACAGAGTTCAACCTAGACAGAGCCACAACCGAACCCTAGAAACTCGGTAGAACCGAATGACATTCAGTCCCGCCGAAGTGAAGTGACCAAGTTTCTGTAGCCCTTCGATTCCATTTCGAAATTGACGAGTTGGTTTGATCGGAACTACCGAAACGAGGTCTTTCTTAGGTCATCGCATATCAGTTCATCCGATTTGATCCGTCCGGTCTCACCGAGATGCACATTCGAATCTTTTACAGAGGTCGATCTCACCGAGACTATTATTTCAGTATCACCAAGATTATTCTTTCAGTATCACCGAGATATACCCCTCCACCCACACTTACTCTCTAAGCTATCCATCAGAACGAAACTACACTTCCACAATGCATTTTCTGAGAAAGAACCACCTACTCATGTGTTGAGATCAAGGCATTCCAACCCAACCATTTGAACCTTAATTTCTAACGTCCCCAAGTTGTTTCCACTCCAATCCATCTCCTACCCAAGCCAAATCTGTGACAGACTGATTGAGTATTGAGGAGACTATCCTTTGAAGCACAAGAGCAAGGAATTTATCATAAACAACAACATATATTACCTTTTGGAGAGTTGTGTCTCCTAGATTAGTTAGGTGTCACTTGGTAGTGTCCAAGATCATGTGAAGTTGAACCAAGGAGTTTGTAAGGGCAAGGAGATCACCTACTTCGTGAAGATCTACCCCGAGTGAGGCTAGTCCTTCGTGAACGTAAGTCATGGTGGAATAGACAAGGTTGCTTCTTCATGGACCCTTCGTGGGTGGAGCTCTCCGTGAACTTGCGCAGCCGTTACCCTCCATGGGTTGAAGTCTCCATCAACGTGGATGTACGATAGCACCACCTATCGGAACCACGCCAAAAACCACCATGTCTTCATTGCATTTGATCTTCCTATCTCTACCCTTTACTTTCCGCACTTGCATGTTGTACTATTTCAGCTGCCCTATCTCTAGATATGCATATGTAGAAAGTATTTGTTGCAAGTTAACTAGTGCCAAAATCTACCCAAATTTCAAGAAAACAAAAAACTGCACCTTTGGTTTGTTAACTGTCTATTCACCCCCTCTAGACTCTATCTTCTCGATCCTACACCTTTAGACTCTTCTTCACATGTCGATGCAGGCTACCACGAACAAAAGAGAGCATTCGCCTTAAGCGTAACAAAGCTCCTAGCGCCTCACAAATGGGGTAGACAAGGAGATGGCGGCTGCATTTTCGCATTGGCGAAAACGGACATGAAGCAGGTGCCTCCTTCCCACCTCTCCCACTGCGCTGTCTCTCCCCTATTCCTCTCTCTTGACTTAGACTGGGTGGTGGCGGGTAGTCTCACCCCTTTCTCTCTAACCACGGTAAAAGGAGAGTCAATTACGACGACTCATGGACGGTCTGGGCTAGCACCAATGGTGAGTGACATCTGGTCGCTTCCGTGGAGGTGAAGATGAGCGGTAGTGGATCTGTTCTAGGGGAGGATACGACGAGGACTCTGATTTTCCGGTCTCTCTTTTTTGCATTGATTTCTCTAGGACTGATCCATGAGTGTTGTCGGTGCATGCAGTACTCGTGTTTATATTTGAGATAGCCAACATGGACGCTAGTTGATTTCCCTCAGCTCTATTTGGATTGTTCAAAACATGATTGCTTGGAGTAATGGTTCCAAAGATTTATTTGAGGTGATGCGTGATACATCTCAAACGTATCTATATTTTTTGATTGTTTTGTGCTATTATAATATCACTTTTGAATAATTTTATTAGCAATTCTTTTTATTTTTCTGACCTAACCTATTAATTCAGTGCCCATAGGAAGTTTCTATTTTCTTCATGTTTTTATTTTCATAAAATCCATATTTACGAGCTCTAAATACCATGGGAACTTTCGCAGATGTCTTTTAGAACACGTAAGTTCCAGAAAGTGTCAGGAGCGGCCAGGGGGCTACCCTAGGCCCCCACCCTCGTGCGGAGGCCGTGTGAGGCCCCCTGGCACCACCTTACGATGTTTGTTTCGCCTATAAATCCCAAAACCCTCTGTACCATTTTTTGCGTTTTTTCGCCGCCGCAAGTCTCTTCGGAGAGATCCAATATGGAGGCCTGTTTCGGCACCCTGCCGGAAGGGGAATCCATCAGCGGAGCCATCTTCTTCAACCTTGTTGCTCGATTAGCATGTGTGAGTAGTTTCCTTTGGACCTTAAAAATCCATAGTAGTAGCTAGACCGCATCCTCTCTTCCTTGATTCAATTTAAAGTTCCCGTGAGCTGCCTCACATGATCGGGATCCATATGATGTAATCGGTGGTTGTGTTTGTTGGGATATGATGAATTGTGACTTTATGATCAGATAGTTCATCGAATTTATTGAATCATTTGAGTTTCTTTGTTGCATAAGTAAGCAGTCATGTACGCTCTCTAAATAGTTTGTCTTCTCTGGCCAAGATTGATTAGTAGTTCTTCAGAGGGAGTGTGCGTGGTAGTGGGTTCAATCTTGCGGTGATCCATTCCAGTGACAGAAAGTGAACAAAGACATTGTATTGTTCCTACTAAGGATAAAACGATGATTTATTTATCACACTTGGATGATAGTTTTACTATCCACATTATGTCATCATGCTTATGCAATGCTCTGTTTGTCATAAACTTAATACTTCCAGATGCATGCTGGATAGCTGTTTTGTGGTGGAGTATTAGTTGTAGATGCATTTGGATTAACAGTCTACATATCACGGACATAATGCCTATGGAAGATTATGTCATGAATGATCATAGTCATAAATATATATTGCAATTTAATCACTGCCCAACTGTTTTATTCACCACAACACATTTATCTTGCTTGGAGAGATGCATGTAGTGAAATTATGGCACCTGAGTCTATCTTCTTTTATCGAATACACCACTACAATTAGTTTTTGATAATGTAACATTTTATTTATTTTAGCTACCTATCAATTTCTACCATACCATAAAATTTATCCTTGTAACTAGCGGGGCAAGAATCTTGACAACCTTCATGAAACGCTGAGGGCAAGAGTGTTTTGTGTTTGGTGTGCAGCTACCGAGGATTTTGTTTGCTACAGAAACTCCTACTAGTTCGATAGCTTAGTTCTCAATCCAGGAAAATACTTATTGCTAGGTTATTTCACCCTTACACTAAGCAATGCCTTAATCTTCGTATACCATTATTCTATGTTTGGTCGATTGCAAACTAGGTGCCCCTGCAAAACAAGGCAATAATTACTTTTGTAGTACAACCATTTTATAAAGTCAATCATGGATGCAGAATTATGTAACATTTGCAGAAACAAGAATTGTATATGGCATATGATGAGCAAATACATGAGTACATCTCCTTTTTTGCTTCCAGATGAGAACTTGGGCTCAACATCATCCAACAAGACTCTACTACCTGGCCAAAGTATGAAAGATTAAAGAAATGAATGGATACAAGAACATGTGCCAAGTAAGAAATTATGAACCCAAGGAAATTATTATTTCCAGTGGTCGCTAAACATGGTCGAAGCTTCTTGCTATAGAAAATGCCCCTTCTCCCATAATGAGGTGTACAACTCCATGTTCTACCTCCTGACGTGGAGTTAGAGAAAAACAAGAATTCAAAGGTGAGTTTAGATTTAGTAGTGAACTATATTTCTTGGGAATTACCCCCTTTTGCAAATTTCAGTTGGAAGTCTAATTAGAGTTTTTTGATAAACCATCCAAGGGCATGGATGTGGAGAGGAATGACCAGATTGTTGGGGAACGTAGCAGAAATTTAAAATTTTCTACGTATCACCAAGATCAATCTATGGAGTCATCTAGCAACGAGAGAGAGGGGAGTGCATCTACATACCCTTGTAGATCACGCGCGGAAGTGTTCAAGAGAACGAGGTTGATGGAGTCGTACTCGTCGTGATCCAAATCACCAATGATCCTAGCGCCGAACGGACGACACCTCCGTGTTCAACACACGTACGGAGCGGGGACGTCTCCTCCTTCTTGATCCAGCAAGGGGGGAGGAGAAGTTGATGGAGATCCAGCAGCACGACGGCGTGGTGGTGGAAGTAGCGGGATCCCGGCAGGGTTTCGCCAAGCGCAAGCGGGGAGGAAGAGGTGTCACGGGAGGGAGGGAGGCGCCAGGGCTTGGGGTGCTGCTCCCATGCGCCTCCCCACTATATATAGGGGTGGAGGGGGCTGGTTTCTTGCCCTCCAAGTCCATTGGGGTGTTGGCAAAGGTGGGGGAAAGAAATCCCATCATTTCCCTTCCCCACCGATTGTTATCCCCCTTTTTTAGGGATCTTGATCTTATCCCTTCGGGATATGATCTTATTCCTTCTAAGGTGGGATCTTGGTGCGCCTTGACCAGGGGTGTGGGGCCTTTCCCCCACTACCCACGTTCATGTGGGTCCCCCCATGCAGGTGGGCCCCACTTCGGAACCTTCTAGAACCTTTCCGGTACAATACCAAAAAATCCCGAACATTTTCCGGTGGCCAAAATAGGACTTCCCATATATAAATCTTTACCTCCGGACCATTCCGGAACTCCTCGTGACGTCCGGGATCTCATCCGGGACTCCGAACAACTTTCGGTTAACCGCATACTAATATCTCTACAACTCTAGCGTCACCGAACCTTAAGTGTGTAGACCCTACGGGTTCGGGAGACATGCAGACATGACCGAGACGACTCTCCGGTCAATAACCAACAGCGGGATCTGGATACCCATGTTGGCTCCCACATGTTCCACGATGATCTCATCGGATGAACCACGATGTCGAGAATTCAATCAATCCCGTATACAATTCCCTTTGTCCATCGGTACGTTACTTGCCCGAGATTCGATCGTCGGTATCCCAATACCTTGTTCAATCTCGTTACCGGCAAGTCACTTTACTCGTACCGTAACGCATGATCCCGTGGCTAACTCCTTAGTCACATTGAGCTCATTATGATGATGCATTACCGAGTGGGCCCAGAGATACCTCTCCGTCATACGGAGTGACAAATCCCAGTCTCGATTCGTGCCAACCCAACAGACACTTTCGGAGATACCAGTAGTGCACCTTTATAGCCACCCAGTTACGTTGTGACGTTTGGTACACCCAAAGCATTCCTACGGTATCCGGGAGTTGCACAATCTCATGGTCTAAGGAAATGATACTTGACATTAGAAAAGCTCTAGCAAACGAACTACACGATCTTGTGCTATGCTTAGGATTGGGTCTTGTCCATCACATCATTCTCCTAATGATGTGATCCCGTTATCAATGACATCCAATGTCCATGGTCAGGAAACCATAACCATCTATTGATCAACGAGCTAGTCAACTAGAGGCTTACTAGGGACATGTTGTGGTCTATGTATTCACACATGTATTATGGTTTCCAGTTAATACAATTATAGCATGAACAACAGACAATTATCATGAACAAGGAAATACAATAATAACCATTTTATTATTGCCTCTAGGGCATATTTCCAACATGGTCGAAGCTTCTTGCTATAGAAAATGCCCCTTCTCCCATAATGAGGTGTACAACTCCATGTTCTACCTCCTGACGTGGAGTTAGAGAAAAACAAGAATTCAAAGGTGAGTTAAGATTTAGTAGTGAACTATATTTCTTGGGAATTACCCCCTTTTGCAAATTTCAGTTGGAAGTCTAATTAGAGTTTTTTGATAAACCATCCAAGGGCATGGATGTGGAGAGGAATGATCAGATGCACATGAATGTCTTAGCCTTTACCTTCTACCAGTCAATTATATGGTGGGTGACACAAAGCGATATCATTCTATCATTATCCTTGTTCTCCTTCTATCCTAAAAATGTTCTGCTGCTAGCTCATCTCCAATTATAAGGAGCAAAAGCTCAATCCAGCCTCAATATTTTGGATTGATCAGACCGCCTATTGTAGAAGAGATTGCTTGTTCTCAGAGAAGGTCCCCCTGCAACCTTTCATGTAGGATAGCAATGTGGCTGCACAACCAAGATACCTTCTTTGATGACCTAGGAGAGCAACTATGGCACCACCATAGGTACGTATTGACATATATGAGCTGAACTAGGGGACTTGGCTGTTTATTTCCTACTATAAGCTTATTTTATTGCGCTTTGCTTAGGTAGATGCTTTTTTTTGTGATGAGAGATATCCTCCCGAGCAACTTCTTTCCTAAGGTCACTCTAATCAACCTTCATTCGTTTGAGTGTTCTTTTATGACTAGATAAATGCTCTTCATTGTGAACACATTAGTGAAATGAGAAAACACTTGTCATATTGTTTGGATCACAAAGAAAAATTCGTGAACATGTTGTTGTTTCTAGAGTCTCATTTTTTGTTCCTTTTCATCCGAAGGGCAACCATAGTTTCAAAGGCAAAAGGAAAGTATTGATGTCATTATATCCCTTTCATACGAGATGTTCTATTTTTTTCCATGCCATTCTTATTCTCCATATAAACAATGAAACTCGGGATCCCCTTTTCCCTCTTCATGGGGATCTTTTAACCGAAAGGACAATTTTTTGATATAAAAGGGTTATGTGGGTGTTCCATATCAAAATTTGGTTGCGCCGTTCAGCTCAACACTGGTTCTAGATGGCGCAACAATGCACACGATTGCTTTTAGTAGTACCATTTACATACCCACGGGTAACTATTTCTACCAAAATCTTACCCTAAGTGGGTAATATGAGGAAATTGCACAAAACACCTACTTTTGGTGCTAGTTTTGCGCAGAACACCTACTTTACGGATTTGTTGCACAAAACACCACATATTGGGGGTAATTCATTGCAGCTAGGTCTAATCCGCCATTTGGGTGTGTTGACATGATTTCTGACAAGTGGGTCTAGTTTGCAAGTACACCGCGACAAAAAAAACATTCCGCATCAGCACCCAACTAGAACTGCCAATATCTAACAATTCTTTGCTTCAATTGAGCTGAATTTTTCCTAGAATATTAGTGAGTGCATATTTGATTTATTGGCTTTTTTACATGTTTTGAAAATGTTAAATTTGAACAAAAAAAATGAACGAGTCAACTAACATTGCAAATATCTCACAAATTGTTGGTCCAAATGAGCTGCCTTTTTCCCAGAATAGTATTGGATGCATGTGTGATTTACAGGATTGTTCTGCATTTTTTTTTGAAAATACGGAATTTTGAGTAAAAGAAAATTGTTTGAGCCAATGTAAACTGCGCATATCTCATTATAATGTGATCAAAACCTGCTGAAACTTTCCATATTCATTACTGGTTACATCTAGCTTAGCACACCACAAACTTTCATGTGAAAATCATAAGATTGCTATAAAAATCTAAAACGGTTCATAAATAGGCACAATATTCATAAAATAAAATTGTGTGATATTGACAATCCTAGTTGGCTGCTGATGTGGCCGGTCTTTTTGTCATCGATGCACTTACAAATTGGACCCACTTGTCAGGAATCATGTCAACACATCCAAATGGTGGATTAGACCTAGCTGCAACGAATTACCCGAAAATGTGGTGTTTTGTGCGACAAACCTGTAAAGTGAGTGTTTTGTGCAAAACTAGCACCAAAAGAAGGAGGTTTGTGCAATTTCCTCTGGGTAATATATACATCATACATCTCATATATACCTGTGGGCACCATCATATATTTTGAAAAATATCATACATCTCATATATATTACTACTATTAATCAATTCAATGATCAAAGGCAATCTTAGAAAAGTATTAGGACCTATATACTGAAATAATAAAAAATGGACTGGAGTATTCCTAGTACCTGGTCAATACAAGCTCCGGGTTTACGTTTACAGGAAAGAAGGAAGAAACAAAAAAAACTTGAGGTATCCACTAAACGTGCAGTCACGGTAAAGTTGGCGGCTTGCTCCTTTCCCGGAAGCAATGATGATTTTCAGCCTCTTTCTCAGCACGAGTTGGAGCACTAGCATACACGCTGAAACCTCCACAGAAGCCGCTGCATTTGCATTTCCCATGGCAGCAATTATTAGTGGCATCGGCCCCACACGCAAATCCCAAGCTACAGAGCACGCATCTCCGTGCCACGTCGGAGTTGCAGGCTTAAAATACTCTAATCATCTGAAGCCGAAGGTGGCGACCGCATGGCCATGGCACCACCCCGAGACTGTTTGGTTTGTGACTAACTTTATCAAAGGTTGCCACGTCTAAAGTTAGGCAAGTTTGACTAACTTAAGTGAGTATTTGGTTCAAGCCACACCTTAGGCAAGCCACACTTGAGCCCCACATGGCATACACATAAAAAGTGTGGCAAGATTCCCTTAGGCTTGCCAACTTGTGGCTCTTATTTTGAAGAACTAAGCTTAGGCAAGGTTGACAAAAATGTGTGAGAAAGTGTGACAATGCTAGGCCTAGAACCAAACAGCCCCGTTTCTGTACTTTCCATACGCGTTCAGCTTCACAGTGGATCGCGAGAACCACCCGGCTGCATTTGCTTCACATGATACACATGCATTCGAACTGTCAACGTGTAGAGAGAAGTAGACGGGTGGTCAATTGGCCGACGAACCCTCTTTTCTGAGAGGCGTGGACGAACTCTTGTTCCTACGGGATTTACTAGTAGATAGCTCGAGCTTGGCCATGAATTATCAATCCATGTACTAGTAGTAGTGCTATATTCCAAGCATCCGGAGATCGAAAAGTCTTGTTATCACAAAAGGAGAAGCTAACCAAATCGGTCCCGGCAGACTTCTCCGTTGTACTACTGAACAGCCATCAGTCCCTATCTCTCACCACAGTCACTCGACGGAGCACCATCCGTCCACGATAAAATCAGCAAAAAAAAACAGAGAGAGAAAGCGGCACAGCCGAGTGCAACTCCACCTCGACCCGGAAAGAAAAGCACACATGCCGCAAAAGCTCGCCGGATTTTTATAACCCGACAGGTCAGGTCAGGTAAAACGACACCACGCAAAGCACACTCCCCGTCCGTCTCCTTTACGGATGCTCTTTTTTTACCGTAGCCAAACGAGGACCAAACCGGCCGCCCATTCCTCCTCCACCCCGAGCCGATTAGTCCGGTATCCTAGGCTTAGTTTAAGTTTACCGCGGCTCCTTTTCCATCCTTTTCACACAAGCTTTATCCCAGGTCTTTGACAAGGCTTTCCCGGCGGCTCGGGCCGCGAGCGGCCGACGCCCGCTGGATGGAGGCCGCGGGTTGAGTTGGGGGGCGCCTGGAAAAGGGGCCCGGAAAGGGGTGCCGTTGCTTTGCCGAGAAAAGGAGGGAGGGAGGGGGCGAGCGTACGCTATGCAGCCTTGGCAGCGCAGCGCAGTGCGCGCGCGTTGGCTGGCGGCTGCCCAGCTCAGCGCCGGGCCGGCTTTGCCCGTGGCGCCATTCCCAGCTTGGATGGAATCAGCATCTTTCTTGTAACCGGTGGTTTCGTCTTTTCGTTTTTTTTTTCTATTCTATCCTCTGTGACCCTCCTTTTGTCAAAGGATTCTGTTTGAATACAGTTTGTTGGCGTACGGTTTTGCAGGCTGCTGCGTTCTGGTGAAGACTGTGTTTTGAGTAATTTCTAAGGTTTTGTCAAACGTTTTGCAGGCTGCTGCATCTTTCTTGTACGGTTTTGCAAGCCCCTGACGCGCGCCTTTTTCTGTCCTGCGTGGCACCTCCCGAGTGGAGTGGGTCGCTAAATATCAAAGGCGGACAGGCATACGGCTCATAGCAAGGTGCATAGCATGCGTTGCATGAGAAACTATATACTGTAGGAACGTTTGTCTATAGAATTTCGTGTAGAAACTTTTTTTTTTGAAAATAGCACTCGTATTCCATTCAACTACAAGCAAGATCCGTACAAATACAAGTACAAAGACGCAAACATACATCGCAGGTACAACCAGTACAACTGTCCCGCCATATCACAGAGAGCACCCAAACAAACACCTTTGTGTAGAAACTGATAGGACTATGAAACAAGAAAGTTTTGCTAAAGTCGACAGTGCCAAATTTGACAATGGGACCTCCAATACGGTGCATTTTGCGTCATATAGACACCCGACGCACAGAGCGAGCATTCAACTGGGCCAGCCCAGCAGCAAACAGTATCTGTAGCAAAACAGTGGAAATTCCCCTCCAAAAAAAAGCAGCATGGAATGTTAAGAACTACGGATGGTTTCGAACTTTTTTGAAATTTTTAACGTGATTTTATTTTTCTAAGAAATAAAATTTTAAAAAATTGTGAACATTTTTTTGGAAAAAGCGAACAATTTTATGAAAATATGAACATTTTTTGGAAAAATGGAAGACATTTTAAAATTCTGAAATTTCAAAAAATGAGAACAAAATTGAAATTCCAAACAATTTTTTAAAGTCAAACAAATGTTGAAAAACTGAACTTTTTTAAAAACCCGAACTTTTTTAGAAAACGTGTACAAAATTTCAAAACTCCAAAAAAATGTAAAACATGATTTTTTATTGGAAAATATTATATTTTTGGAAATGTCAACAAATTTAATTTTACAAACTAAGGAACAAATTTATAAATATGTTGAACATTTTTGGAACTGTGCAGTTTTAAAAAAGGAAAAAAAGATGCATAAAAGAAAAAGGAAACAAAAAACTAAAAGAAAAACACGATTCATGAACCTTCTAGTAGGTTTCCAAACCGGTAAAAACGGCATGGAACCATCTAGAAGGTTCTCAAAATAGGGAACAACTGAGGCAACTAATAGATTAAAATGTGCTGGCCCATGTTTACTCATATCGTTGGGGTGTGTCCGAAAGAGCGACTGTTTGATGTAACTAGACAATTGCCCGTGCGTTGCAACGGAAGTATAAACATTCTAGTAGATTAGCCCGTGACTGCACGACCATTATTATATTGATGCGCTAAAATCTTAGCAAGTTCTTGTATGCAATCGCCATGATTTATCTGCCATTTTATTATTAAGCACTTAGTTGGTAAGAATTTAATGACTTACCAAACAAATTATGTTTTTATTTTGGCAGGTTAATAAAACATGAGACAATTTCCCAGGAAATCCTTGACTCCTCGAATACGATGGCACACCTGGCGAATCTTTCACTCTACCTCCTCTTCGCTTTTATAGAGCTTTTCCTTTTACCTAATGCCGGCTACCGACAACTCTTGCTATCCAATCCTGACCGAATGTACTCCATACTGAGGGGATTCTATTTTAGGGAGAATGGACGGGAGTAAAAACAGAGATGGGAGTAACAAATCAAAGAGGAGAAGGGAAGAGTGGAACGTATATTTTTGGGAGAATGGATGGGAGAAAAAACAGAGATGGGAGGAAAAAACAAAGATGAGAAGGAAAGAGTGAAACATATATAAGGATGGTTGGACAAAAAAGAGGTGAAATGAGAACCTTACGTTCTTTGTAAGTACTCCCTCCATTCCTAAATATAAGTTTTTTTAGAGATTTCACTATGGACTAGATACGGATCAAAATGAGTGAATCTACACTCTAAAAATGTCCATATACATCTGTATGTAGTTTGTAGTAGAATCTCTAAAAAAAACTTACATTTAGAAACGGAGGGAGTAGTAGAGATAAGCTTCAAATAGGGTTTTCCTTTGAAATCGCGCAACTGACTTGTGAGGTCGTCAGGGCCAACATTCTAGCCTAAGCAAAATATAAGCTAGGCCAGAGCCTATAGGCTAACTTATATTTGACTAGAAGAACACCCGTGCGTTGCAATGGGGTCACATTAACTTTAAGAGTTCAATATTAATCAAATTTGGTCGAATTTCTATAATAAGCTGGGTAGGGGCCAGCTTATTCTAGAAGCAAGTGAAAGAACTGGCCAATAGGTGCGCCTCTGGTTCGCTAGGAGGTACATAGGTTGCTGACCCATGATCGCCACCCCCACTGGTTTTGGGAACATTCTAGGGTGGGGTTTTCTCTGGTTTCTTCGGTTCTTCCCTTTTTTGTTTTTTCCTTTTCGTTTTTATATGTTTTTGTTTTATTCCCCTTTTTATTTTTACTTATATTATAATTTGTGGACTTCTTTCATATCCATATTTTTTTTCAATTTCACAAACTTTCTTTAAGGTCTAGATCCTTTTTTAAAATTATAAACCTTTTTTCAGACTTGCAAACTTCTGTTTCAAATTTGTGAATTTTTCCCGACTCATGATTTTTTTAAATTTCATGATTTTTTTAAATTCAAGACTTTTTTGAAACTCACGAACATTTTTTCAGAATGTAAAGTTTTGTAGCCATGAACTCTGCATGCTATGATGCATATACTCAACCTTTTTTTTTTTTTGCGGGGGCATATACTCAACCTTATTACATCGTTTACTACCAAGATATCAAGTAAAACAAGTACGCCAAACCAGACTAGTCTATTCACCCAGAAACCTATCACTCGCAGATAATCCAAACAGGGATATAAATTCTCTTGTCATCCAGTAAAATGTGTTTGCGCAAGCTCCACAGGCTCCTTGTGGTTCAGCGTTTATAAGAACATCCATAACCACAATCAACTGACACACAAGAGTAGTACGTGTATACGAGACTGCACGAAAGTGTCCTTCTGCATCCGAGCTAAAATGTTCCCTTATAAACATTAAAATTAAGCTAAATAGTAAAATAATACAAAACAATCTGTTTTTTTACAACAAGCATTGACGAATTTTTTACAACATGCAAATTTTTGTGAAGAAAAAACATTTCTGATGCTCTGAAGAAAACAAACAAAATCATTGCCCCAAAATGCTTTCAAAAATAGTCTTTTTTAAGCATCAATATTTTTCCGAGCATTTAGGAATGTTTTTTCTTCACCAAAGTGTGTATGTGTGTAGGCAAATGTCAGTGTTTATTGTAAAAAAAACAGAAGTTTTCATTTTTTTAGTATTCTTTTAATTATTTTACCATTGATGAGGGAGCATTTGAGCTCGGGAGCAGAAACTGCATGTCCACAACCGTTAAACCTGACCCGTATCCATTAAAGTTGAATACATCTACTACATAGAAAATATTTTACACTCACAGCAGGGCATATTAGTATAATTGTCAGCACGGACAGGAAAACAGAAAATATACACATTTATATCAGAATAGTAATATTTTTAAAATATTATAGTCTGAGCTTAGCAAAGCTCATATCCCTCATAATAATTTTAGTAGCATCATAAAGAAATTCAACAATATAACCATCACATAAAGCATTCTTTTCATGACACAAAGCATTGAAAACTTATTACTCTCCACATAAGCAAATTTTTTCTCATCAATAGTTGTGGGAGCAAACTCAACAAAATAACTATCATGAGAGTGAAAATTAAAATTATGATGACAAGTTTCATGGTTATCATTATTCTTTATAGCATATATGTCATCACCATAATCATCATAGATAGCAACTTTGTTATCATAGTCAATTGAAGCCTTATCCAAAATGGCGGATTCATCACTAAATAAAGTCATGACCTCTCCAAATCCACTTTCATCATTATAATCATCATAAATAGGAGGCATGCAATCATTATAACAAATTTGCACATCAAATCTTGGGGGACTAAAAATATCATCTTCATCAAACATAGCATCCCCAAGCTTACAACTTTGCATATCATTAGCATCATGGATATTCAAAGAATTCATACTAACAACATTGCAATCATGCTCATCATTTATACCAAACATTTTATTGAATTCTTCTTCTATCAATTGAGCACAATTTTCCTTTCCATCATTTTCATGAAATACATTATAAAGATGAATAATATGATGCAACCTCAATTCCTTTTTTTTCTTTTATAAACCAAACTAGTGATAAACAAGAAACTAAAAGATTCGATTGCAAGATCTAAAGATATACCTTCAAGCACTCACCTCCCCGGCAACGGTGACAGAAAAGAGTTTGATGTCTACTACGCAACTTTATTCTTGTAGACACGTGTTGGGCCCCCAAGCGCAGAGTTTTGTAGGACAGTAGCAATTTTCCCTCAAGTGGATGACCTAAGGTTTATCAATCCATGGGAGGCATAGGATGAAGATTGTCTCTCTCAAGTAACCCTGCAACCAAATAATGAAAAGTCTCTTGTGTCCCCAACACACCAAATACAATGGTAATTT
The DNA here is from genome assembly GCF_018294505.1 of Triticum aestivum. NCBI lineage: Eukaryota > Viridiplantae > Streptophyta > Magnoliopsida > Poales > Poaceae > Triticum > Triticum aestivum. The sequence continues at coordinate 124,624,300 of NC_057811.1, read as the reverse complement.
GTATAGGTGCACTAGTTCGACGAAGAGATGGTAATACAAGTGTAGTAATGATAATAGATATTGCTTTTTGTAATAGGAACAATAAAAAACAGAAAGGTAGCAATTCATAAAACGGAGCACAAACGGTATTGCAATGCTTGAAAATGGGGCCTAGGGTCCGTACTTTCGCTAGTGCAATCTCTCAACAATGCTAATCTAATTGGATCATAACAATCCCTCAAAGTGCGATGAAGAATCACTCCAAAGTTCTTATCGAGCGGAGAACATAAGAAGAAACTGTTTGTAGCTATTCTTTCTGATCGATCTATCCAAGAGTTCGTACTAAAATAACACCAAGTTATTCTTTCTGATCGATCTATCAAGAGTTCATACTAAAATAACGCTAAGTTATTCTTTCCGATCGATATATCAAGAGTTCGTACTAAAATAACACAAAATCAAATTCAGATTCATAATACTCAATCCAACACAAAGAACCTCAAACAGTGCCCCAAGATTTCTACCAGAGAAACAAAAGACGAGAACATGAATCAACCCCTATGCATAGGTTACCCCAATGCCACCTTGGGAATCCGCGAGTTGAGTGCCAAAACACATATCAAGTGAAAATATGACACCCCCTTGTCACCATGGGTACTCATAGCAAGACATACATCAAGTGCTCTCAAATCCATAAAAAGTATTCAATCCGATAAAAAGAAATCTCAAAGCGAAAACTCAATTCACAACAAGATAGAGAGGGGAAAACACCATATGATCTGACTATATTAACAAAGCCCGCGATACATCAAGATCGTGCCATCTCAAGAACACGAGAGAGAGAGAGAGAGAGATTAAACACATAGCTACTGGTACAAACCCTCAGCCCCGAGGGTGGACTACTCCCTCCTCATCACTGTAGTCGCCGGGATGATGAAGATGGCCACCGGTGATGATTTCTCCCTCCGGCGGAGTGCCGGAACGGGGTCTAGATTGGTTTTTCGTGGCTACAGAGGCTTGCGGCGGCGAAACTTCTAATCTAGGGTTACCCCGAGGGTTTTTGGAATATTTGAGAATTTATTGGGCGGAGAGGCGGTGCGGGAGGCCACCGAGGTGGGCACAACCCACCTGGGCGCGCCCCGGCGGGTTGTGCTCTCCTCGGAGCTCCCCTCTGGTACTTCTTTGGCCCACCGGGTGTCTTCTGGTCTAGAAAAAATCTTCAAAAAGTTTCGCTGCATTTGGACTCCGTTTGATATTGATTTTCTGCGATGTAAAAAACAAGCAAAAAACAGCAACTGGCACTGGGCACTATGTCAATAGGTTTGTCCCAAAAAATGATATAAAGTTGCTATAAAATGATTGTAAAACATCCAAGAATAATAATATAACGACATGAATACTTCATAAATTATAGATACGTTGGAGACGTATCAATCACCCGCTCCGCCACCACCACCCAAAGGCGGGAGGCGGAGGTGGAGGCACGCACGTGTGTTAGTGACCTTGCGCGCTACACCGAGTTCCTGCGGGAGGAGGAGGAGCGCCTCGTCGAGCATGCAAAGAGCCTTACTGCCACCGTGGCCGCAGCACACGCCGCCGCAGAGGCGAGCAATCAGGAGATCTATGAGGAGAACCACCGCTTCGAGAGGGGTCGTCTGGAGTGGCAGAGGGCGTTCGAGGTGAGCGTTGCTGAAGGTGCAGCAGCGGCAGGCACCGTATTACTGTAGTTCGACTCGTCGGTAGGCTCCTCCTGCTCTGCCTCTTACTGAGCGCGCTCGGCAGAGGAGAGGCTGCCGGAAGTAGTACAAAGCCCCTCCGTAGTAGTAGTATTTAGGGGCTATTTTGTTCAGTTCATCTGACTATAGATGTGGTGGAACTGTACAACATACTTAAAATTAGCTAGTATATATAGTTGAACTAGCTATTTCAGTACGTGGTTGGCAACAATTGGGGAAAAGTTTTGTCGGTTTAGCTGTCGAGTTGAACTGTTTGTATAAATAACGACTGCTTAATCTATGAATGAAATCTATGCTTAATTACTGAATTTTAGTTGCAAAAATTAGACAATGTAGTGATTTTTACCTGCATATTTTGACAAATTGCAGTGTTACAAGGTTGACAAATGCAATGTTACTAGATCGACAAATGTCAATCTTTCAAATTTGACAAATGGCAATATACCCAATATGACAGATGCAAATTTTACCAAATTGTTTGTATGTGGTTGCACACGGGTCATCAAAAACAATTGTTTGCGTTGAAGGGATGTACAAATACTGCTCGACACATTTTCTCTTGGCTTAGCACCGAAGTATGGCTTTGCATACCGTATTCAATCTGAACCGTTTGCGTTGATGAGATCCACAAATCCTGTGCTGCGGATTTTTCCTTGACTTAAGGGGGAAGACCATAGCTCTCACTTTGCATACGGGTGTTCTATCTAAAACGTTTGCGATCAAGAGCTGCACAAATCCTGCTTGGCACATTTTCCCTTGGCTTCCTGGGGAAGTTGTCGGTTTGCATACGGGTGTTCTAACTAAAACTTTTGCGATGAGTGTTTTATATTTAAAAATCATTGACATTTTTTCAAAAGAAAATCGTTTAATAAGTCTGTACATTAAAAACGCAAGTTTGTTCAAACCATATCTTTCATTCAGTCACACTGCGAATTTATATTCATATGATCGAGATACAGTATTAAACCCGAAAAAAAACTATTTTCGGCAGCGGCGGAGGCCGCGTGCCGCGCCGGCGTTGTCGTTGTCATCCTCCGGGACGCCAACATTGAAGTCTTCAAGGCAGCACATAATTTTCTTCACATGGAAATCAAACATCATGTCGTCGCGCAATCAACGTGCGGGGCGCAGGAGGACGACAACTGACGGTGCTGCGAGGTAGTGGTCGACGGCGGCGTCCCATGCCGCCGAGGGGGGCGCGCGCACGGGCACGGGTGTGGCGGGTGCAGGCAAACATACGAGGACCAGTGCCGTGGTGGGTGGAGGGGCGTGCACGGGCACGTGCACGGGCGCTGGCATGTACACGAGCTCGCACGGGTCCCCGGAGACCTCATTGACGCCCGCGGCATCCAGTTCTGTGATAATGCTCGGAGACCGGCCTGTCAATGCTACGGGGATGGTCGCTGGTTCGGGCGCGGGGATGGGAGCCGGGACAGACGCGGGGGCAGCAACCGCCGCGGCCAGCTCGTTCAGGGCCATGTCCATGAGGCCCCATTCCTCCTTATTTTCTATCTCCTCCAGCTCGGAGTTGACTTTACCAAACTTGAAGACTAGTGGAAGATGATCCTTCTGCGCCATGGTGTTGATGGAGGTCTGCGGGAGGGAGGGGAATGAGAGGCGAGCAGTAAGGCCGCCCGTATTAAATAGCGGCTCGGGTGCCATTAATGGAGAGGATGCGAGCAAGGCAGGTGGCCACGGAAGTTAAAGGGCTCGCTTCCAAGTGAGCCTGCACAGCGTACAGCTCGCACGCTTCCCGGTGAGCCTGCGCATTGGAGCACAGCTTGCACGCCTCTCGGTCAGCCTGCACACCGGACTGCGCTCGCATGCCTCCCGTTCAGCCAAGCAGCTGTCCGCACGGCCATTAAAACCAAGACACGTGGCGTCACATGAATGGTTAACAGAATGCACACGATTTAAATTATACAAACGTTTGAGATATTAAAGTGGCAGCTATTTTGTCAAAATGCCTTTGTTAGCTATTATTCGAGTGCACATTCTCTCAAAATGAACACGAAAAATACCACAACATGTCGGGTGCCATTCCATGATAGCATGCCAAGTTTCATGAATTCCAGACAAGTTTTGGATTTACTAGAATTTAAAAACAAAGTATCTCAACGTTTTGCCAGCAATCAACAGTGCCCTGGTGTTTGAAATTCATTCTCATTTCTTGCATGGGACCTAAGCATGCACCCAAGGACACACATTTCATATGTCAACCCATTTTTCTGCACTCGAGCATGTGCATGTAGTTCAAATTTGAATTATGCACATAAAATACCTAGAAAACCCAGTTAATGTATAAAAATGTCCAAGCGAACTCCAAAAAATCCTAAAAATTGACACAACACTCCCGTCGTTCTATGTTGACACTAGAAAATTTTTGAAAGGAAGAAGAGGCAACGAATATCGTTTCGTCCCCAAGGGTGGCACGTTCCCTCCCAAAACCATCAGGCTTGTTGTGAGAAGCTCTGGTTTGCGAGAACCTTATACCCAAACCTGCCGCAAATGGGACATTTTTTTACCACAACATGCTGATGCCGCTCCATGATAGCATGTCAAGTTTCATGAACTTCAGACGAGTTTTGGATTTACTATAATTTAAAAACCATGTATCTCAATGTTTGCGGCCAAGCGACAGTGGCAAGGTGTTTGACATTCATTTCCATTTCTTGCATGGGACCTAAGCATGCAGCCAAGGACACAGATTTGATTTTTCAAACAATTTACATGCACTGGAGCATGTGCCTGTAGTTCAAATTTTAATTATGCACATAAATACATAGAAAACTCAGTTAATGTATAAAAATATCCAAATGAACCCCGAAAATTTCCTAAAATTAACACAACACTCCTGTTGTTCTATGTTGACACTAAAAAAATTGAAATTAAAAAGAGGCAACATATATCGTTTCGTCCAGAAAGATGAAACGTTCCCTACCGTAACCATAAGACTTGTTGTGAGAAGTTCTGGTTTGTGAGAAGCTTATATACCCCCAACCTGCCCCAAATGGCACAATATTTTTACCACTGACATGTTGATACCGTTCCATGCTAGCATGTCAAGTTTCATAAATTTCAGACGCGTTTTCGATTTACTAGAACTTAAAAACCATGTATCTCAATGTTAGCGGCCGAGCGACGGTGGCAAGGTGTTTGACATTCATTCTCATTTCTTGCATGGGACTTAAGCATGCAACCAAGGACACACATTTAAATTTTGAACCCATTTATATGCACTGGAGCATGTGCATGTAGTTTAAATTTGAATTATGCACATGAATTCATAGAAAACTCGGTTAATGTATAAAAATGTCCTAGCGAACCCCGAAAAATCCCAAAAATTGACACAACACTCCTGTTGTTCTATGTTGACACAAGAAAAAATTGGAAGTAAAAAGAGGCAACATATATCGTTTCGTCCCCCAAGATGGCACGTTCCCTACCGAAACCATTAGGCTTATTGTGAGAGAAGCTCGGGTTTGCGAGAAGCTTATACCCAAACCTGCCCCAAATGAGACAATATTTTTACCACAACATGTCGATGCTGTTCCATGATATCATGTCAAGATTCATGAATTTCAGACGAGTTTTTGATTTACTAGAATTTTAAAACCATGTATCTCAATGTTAGCGGCCGAGAGACAGTGTCAAGGTGTTTGACGTTCATTCTCATTTCTTGCATGTGACCTAAGCTTGCAACAAAGGACACACATTTGATTTTGCAACCCATTTTTATGGACTGGAGTATGCGCATGTAGTTTAATTTTGAATTATGCACACAAATTCCTAGAAAACTCAGTTAACGTATAAAAAAGTCCAAACGATCCCCCAAAAATTCCAAAATTTAACACGGTACTCCTGTTGTTCTATGTTGACAATAGGAAAAAAATTGAAAGCAAGGAGAGGCGACGGATATCTTTTCGTCCACAAAGGTGACACGTTTGCCTAACGGAACCATGAGGCTTCTTGGGAGAAGCTCTGGTTTGTGAGAAGCTTATACCATAACCTGCCCCAAATGGGACAATATTTTTTACCCCACAATGTTGATGCCATTCCATGATAGCATGCCAAGGTTCATGAATTTCAGACGGGTTTTGGATTTACTAGAATTACAAAAGCAAGTACCTCAACGTTTGTCGGAGAGCCACAGTGCCGTGGTGTTCGAAATTCATCCCCATTTCTTGCATGGGACATAAGCATAAACCCATAGACATATATATGATTTTACAACCCATGTTGGTGCACCGAAGCATGTGCATGTATTTTAATTTTGAATTGTGCACCTGAAATGTCTAGAAAACCAATTTAATGTATAAAATGTCCAAACGAACCCTGAATAATTCCAATTTTTTTGCGACACACATATAGTTGCATCTTCACTGCAGATAAAAGTTCTAGCAATTCAAACACCCTCCATTGCCACTGTGACCCCATTATGTAATTCAAATCAAGATGAAAAATCAAGTAGATCCCACATAGTTTATTATCACCAACCGTGTGAGATGCAGTACAAAATATCTTGGAGCACCGTCGATGTATAGTACGCCTATGGCTTACGCGAGAAGGTCTGTCGGCTACAGTCCATAGCCGGTGTGTCAAGCACACTAGCTCGCTCCCCAAATATCATTTCACTGTTCAATCATCGCCGGTGAAAGATGGGGACGTGGACCCGCGTCATGAGGGCAACTTTGGCGACCCACTCCGGCGAGAGCGCGGCCGTAGCCGTCATGCGCGTGCTAACAAGGTGCATGCATGAGCGCGGCCGCAATCTGCGACCGGGCGGCCAAGGCAGCCCAAACGGCCGCTGTTGTTTCTCAGGTGGCGGCATCAACATCTGTCTCGGGGATAGCAAATGGCGAGAGCGGCACAACAGCTGTCTGTTCCGCAACGGTGGCCTTAGGCTTGATAGAGGCCGCCCACGGCCATGTCGAGCCCCCCACACCTAGCTCGTGGCGGTCACCGCACAAATCAAACGAAGCTTCTCCGACAACGGTCGGCAACCCACGGACGAAGAGTTGGCAATCGCCGAGAGCGTTCGAGCAGCCGTCCGTTCCTCCGCCGCATACCTTGCCATGACGGAGCCCGTCCAAGGTAGTTAAGGAATTAAGTAACTAATTTAGACTGATTGGTGGCAGGCTCCGACGAAAGCTTATGGATTCAGCACTTTGCTATAAGAAAGAAGCAAGGTTGTCCGACAAAACTAGAGTTTTAAATAAGCAAGAGATTGATTGCGTGGTAGGAAAGAAAGGAAACTACCAAGCGAGGGATTGTTTGCATATTATATACTTATTAACTTCCTGTCAGTAAAGTACTAGTTTTTTAGTTAGTAGTGTGCAATACTGTTTAAGAAATGCATGCCCAGATCGCGGCCGCCCACGCCCAGCTCGTGGCGGCCTTTTCCAAAGAGATGGTGGACGCGGATGGCAAGATGCTTGCCGAGTATGGTGCGATGGATGCCATGGAGCCCATTCCCCAGGAGACCGTCGGGCGCGAGCTGGACATGGAGGAGGCGGCGGAGATCGATGAGCACCAGCCATACTGGTACTCTTTGTTTTGTTTACTTAAGAGTGTCGGTCTTTAATTTGTTAGAGTAATGTTTAGGTCAGCCAGCTCTGTTTAATTGTTGAACTTGCTCGATTAAGAAGTGTGGGTGTGCTGTAGTCTCCTTTGGGTACCCAAATTATGCAATGACGTGGATGGCCACTGTAATCAGGGAAATTAGAACCAAAATTTTTGACGTTCAAACTCATCACACACGGGTTAAGCTATCTAAATCGTTTGTGATCTTCACATATCGTACACAGTTCTGAATAAGGGACTGTGTCTGATGACACTTTGGGCTCCAGTTTTTTTGTTGAACCGATTCAAAATTTTCGGCTTCCGTGGAAATATCTATCTCCCCGCCCCCTCCCCCTTACCAAAAGTCACATTTCCCCTGTTTCACCCTTCCTTTCCAAGTTGAAACCTTCACTCCTTGCTTGCAGCGCTGCCTCCTCGCCGGTGACCCTCCTTCACGCTGCTCGGCCTTGTCTATCCAGGGAGGTAATCCAAACCTGACCCCATCCTCCTCCTCCTTCCACATCCCATATGCCCCGATCGCTGGCGCGACATCTTCCACCCAAATCACCGACCACTCCACCAAATAAGTGCCTCCCTAAGCCGTGGTGCACACAGTATAGCCAGGAGCTCAAGGAGCATTTGGCAGCGGAGAAGCAAATCGCGGCTGCACACGCGGATGAGGTCGCGATGGCTGCCATTTGTGCTGACCCCCAGATCTTGGAGGAGCACCTTGCCATTTGCTAGCTATGCCAGTTAAGCATGCTCGGTTTACCCGTTGTGTGTGCTGCTCTTGCCTTTACTTAACAAATTCTAGTGAATGGTGCTATCTAATTTTACCATGCAATCTATTGCTCTAGTATATATGTTCTATATGTCGTGCAGTGTGGTGCTCACTTATTAACTGTTTGATTAATTAGGTGTCGTCTCCAGTTAACTGTTTGGTTCAATTCTGCAAATGTGATGTTCAATTCTTCAGGCTGCAATTTTTTATTGTCTTCCATGTGAGAAATAAATCGAATTTATCTTTACAAAATACATGAGAAATGAATACAATTGCTATATTTCCAAGTTGTCAAGCATGCTTGGTTTGGTTAACTGTCTGATCTTCTAGTATGTTATACATTGTGCAATGTGGTGCTCAGTTAACATTTGGTTCATTTGTTGTGGTGTTTAGTTAACTGTTTGGTTCAATTCTGCAATGCGATGTTCAATAGTTGTGGGTGCATTCTGTTATTGTATACCATGTGAGAAGTAAATCGAACTTGGCTGTACTAAATACACAAGAAACGAATACAATTGCTATATTTCCAAGTTGTTAACCATGCTTGGTTTGGTTAACTGTCTGATCTTCTATTAAGAGTATGTTATATTGTGCAATGTGGTGCTCAGTTAACGTTTGGTTCATTTGTTGTGGTGTTTAGTTAACTGTTTTGTTCAATTCTGCAATGTGATGTTCAATTGTTGTGGGTGCATTCTATTATTGTATACCATGTGAGAAATAAATTGAATTTGGCTGTACTAAATACATGAGAAACAAATACAATTGTTATATTTCCAAGTTGTTACGCATGCTTGGTTTTGTTAACTATCTGATCTTCTATTAGGAGTATGTTATATTGTGCAATGTGGTGCTCAGTTAATGTTTGGTTCATTTGTTGTGGTGTTTAGTTAACTGCTTGGTTCAATTCTGCAATGCAATGTCCAATTATCGTGGGTAGAATTTTGTATTACTGTGCATGTGAGCAATAAATCGAATTTGGTTGCACTTAATACATGAGAAACATATACAAGTGCTATATTTCCTAGTTCTTAATCATGCTTGGTTTGGACAAATGAGTTTTCCATGTGGCTTGAATTAATCTGATGAATCTGCAATGTGCTTATTTTTCATCAACATATTTTACTGATAGCATGCGAACCCTCACTTAACCTGATGACTAACTACCTTATATGCGTTGCGGGGAAACAATGGGAAGCACTGAGTTTTACAATCGAGGTTAGCACATGCATGGTCCGTTGTCTAATAGCACATTATTGTGCAATTGCAATAATCATTCTAATATTTAGGTTTTTAACAATTTGGTCTTGCACATGTAGGTCCTGCTGTCACAGGTTTTGACCCACTGTTCGGCCCTTTTTGCATATGGGGAAATGAGTTGTCCATGAATATCAATCAAGTCAAGAAACACAGAAAGATTGTTAGGATAAAGAAATTAGCAACAAAAAACAAGAAGATTTTTGTCTACACAATGAAGAAGACAAGATATAGTACTGACTATTATACCTTGCTTTTTTTATTACTTTGCCCCATTTCCAGTATAGAGAAGATATTTATGCACATCCTTGTTTTCAGGCCTTTCGAAAGCAGTTCACTTATGGTTACCTCTCAAACCACCTCTATGGTCAGGAGGCGAGGAAGGTTTTCATACAACACCCACGGTTCAATATTGAAGTGTTCCTGAAGAGGACGGAGGATGGATGGTCAATCATCCACAATCACTGGCCTAAAGTTGCAAAGACCTTCAACATCAATGAAGGCTCAATATTCGCCTTCCGCTTCAGTAGTTTTCCAGATGAGATGCGTCTGTCTATGCACTGTCTATGATGCTAATTTCGAAAGGTTCTATATGTTGCATGTGAAACTTGGTGCTGGTGCGGTTGTGTAATGGGGTAGCTGAGTGCTGAAGCTATATAATGTTGTACTCTGGTGTATTTCAATTATGAAATCCTGCTTCCTTAATATGGAAATGAAATATATTGTGTGCTTAATATGAAATGTCAATTAGATTAATAAATGAATTATTAATAATAGGGCAATTAGCCTGCTAATGGCCAATTAACCTGCTAATTGGGTTTTTATATTGCAAACGGTTATTGAGAAACACTGTGGGCGATGACCTCAGGCAACACACACAGTTTCTAGGAATAAACCGTGTTGGATCAATGAACAATCACACACGACATCCTCTTGAAAACGGTCTGCGTAAGGCCACCTTGCGCAAACGTTTATCACATAGAAACTGTGTGTAATGTACAGCCTTTGCCACACAGTTTCTTTAACGCACCATGTGTGATGCATTCAATAACGCTAACGATAAAATTGTTAATATCATGTGCAATGGCAACGCTATCACAAACGATTTAACGGGTAAAATTGTGTGTGATGTACCTGTGAACGGAAACGTTTTCCTTGAAGCGACTATGTGGGATGTATATACAAACGGAAACGTTTAGCGGGGACTGACTGTGTGGGATGTACTTACGACTGGAAATGATTTCACTTGTATAATTGTATTTTTTAGCACTATTGTACGTATAACCGTATTTGATCGCTCGCCGGTCGCACACGACCTCATTTTGCCGAGCGTGTGTGCCAGGAGGGCATATCCCCGACGGTTTCTGGGTCGTATGGGAAGGACCCCCCTATCGCAGCCACTCACTAGGCGACGGTTCAGAACGCCATCGCGGAAAGGGGTCAAAAACCGTTGGTATAGCACCTCGCTGTACTAGTGCATCCTGGTACACTGCCAGAGGCATTCATATAGAGTCATACTTTGTTCTAGGTATTGAGTTGTAATATTGAGTTGTAAGTAAATAGAAGTGCGATGATCATCATTATTCATTATTAGAGCATTGCCCCAATGAGGAAAGGATGATGGAGACTATGATTCCCCCACAAGTTGGGATGAGACTCCGGACAAAGAGAGAGAAAAAGAAAAAAAAAGGAAAAGAAAAAAAAGAAAAAAAAAGAGAGAAGGGGCATGCTAATTCCACACTTGTGCTTCAAAGTAGCACCATGTTTTTCATATAGAGAGTCTCATATGGTGTCACTTTCATATACTAGTGAGAATTTTTCATAGAGTTAGATGCACACCCACTTAGTTTTCATGTTGAGCTTTCATACACTTATAGCTCTTAGTGCATACGATTGCATGGCAATCCCTACTCCTTACATTGATATCGATTGATGGGCATTTCCATAGCCCATTGGTTAGCCGCGTCGATGTGAGACTTTCTTACTTTTTGTCTTCTCTACATTTACCCCTATCATCATACTCTATTCCACCAGTGCAATATCCATGGCTTGCGCTCATGTATTGCGTGAGGGTTGAAAAAGCTGAAGCCCGTTAAAAAGTATGAACCAATTGCTCGGCTTGTCATCGGGGTTGTGCATGATAAATACTTTCTGTTAAGAAGACAAAGCATGACAATACTATATGATTTTTTAGGGATAGCTTTTTTTTTGCGTTGATATTTTGAAAGACACGATTGTTTGTTGGGATGCCTAAGTAATGATGTCTTTATGTCAAATTATAGACTATTGCTTTGAATCACTCGTGTCTTAATATTCATGCCATGATTAGATATATGATCAAGTTTATGCTAGGTAGCATTCCACATCAAAAATTATCCTTTTTATCATTTACCTACTCGAGGACGAGCAGGAATTAAGCTTGGGGATGCTGATATGTCTCCGTTGTATCTATAATTTTTGATTGTTTTGTGCCAATATTATACAACTTTCACATACTTTTGGAACCATTTTATATGATTTATTGGACTAACCTATTGATCCAGTGCCTAGTGCGAGTTCCTGTTTGTTGCATGTTTTTTGTTTCGCCGAATATCCATATCAAACGAATTCCAAATGCGATAAAATTTTACAGAGAATTATTTTGGAATATACGTGATGTTTGGGACTTGGAATCAACGCAAACGGGGGACCACAGCCACCACAAAGACACCTGGGCGCGCCCCAGGGCCCAGGCGCATTGTGGTGGGTTGTGCTCACATCGTGCGTCGGTTGGAGCTCTACTTCGGTCTCAAGGAAGCTTACATCCAGAAAAAAAATCATGTTAAAATCTCAGCGCAATCGGAGTTACGGATGTCCAGGAATATAAGAAGCGGTTTTCGGCCAAAAAATAGAACGCGAAACAGAAGAGAACAGAGAGGGAGATCCAATCTCGGAGGGGCTCCCGCCCCTTCGCCGCCATGGAGGCCATGGACCAGAGGAGGAACTCTCCTCCCAACTAGGGGGGAGGCCAAGAAATAAGAAGAAGGAGGGGGCTCTCTCCCCCTCTCTCCCAGTGGTGCCGGAGCGCCGCCGGTGCAATCATCATGACGACGATCTACATCAACAACCTCGTCGCCGTCAACACCAACTCTCTCCCCCTCTATGCAGCGGTGTAACATTCCATCTCCCCGCTGTAATCTCTACTTAAACATGGTGCTCAACACTATATATTATTTCCCAATTATATGTGGCTACCCTATGATGTTTGAGTACAACCATTTTGTCCTATGGTCCAATCGACGATCGTGGTTGGTATGAGTGTATATTTTATTTATGATGATGTCCTACGGTGCCCTCCATGTCACGCAAACGTGAGGGATCCCCACTGTAGGGTGTTGCAATACGTTCATAATTTGCTTATTGTCGGTCGCCGGAGTGACAGATGCCTGAACACAGATAAGTGGGTTATTACAGAGTAAAGATGACTTGATACTTAATGTTATGGTTGGGTTTTACAACTTTAATGATCTTTAGTAGTTGCGGATGCTTGCTAGAATTCCAATCATAAGTGCATATGATCCAAGTAGAGAAAATTTATTAGCTCATGCCTCTCCCTCATATAAAATTGCAAGAATGATTACCGGTCTAGTTATCGATTGCCTAGGGACAAACGACTTTCTTGTTGACAAAAGTTATCTACTTTTATTACCTTGAAATTTAGTCATATTTTTATTCTCGCAAAGTACTTCTAGTTTTATTCTTGTTCTAGGTAAAGCAAACATTAAAGTGTGTGTAGAGTTGTATTGGTGGTCGATAGAACTTGAGGGGATATCTGTTCTACCCCTTTAGCTCCTCGTTGGGTTCGACACTCTTATTTATCGAAAAAGGCTACAAATGATCTCTTATACTTGTGGGTTATCACTCATATGCAGCAGTCTCCATGACATGTTTGAAAAAGGGGCCTCGACGACCAGTCATACGACCAGCCATACGAGCACTCCCGCTCATATGGAAGCTCGCCGACTGGTCTGTTACGCGCGGTTCTTTACTGATTATGTCAGATTTCTTTCTAACTTCCTTCCTAAGCCTAATCCTGAGATTAGCGGTGTCCCTAACTATTATAAAAGGCTAACAGGCACGTCCCTTGGCCATAAACCAATCTAATCTCAAGTTTCTTTTGCATTTTACCTCCATCAAAGACTTCTAGCTACAGGTTGAAGAACATGGTCACCGCCATGAGTAATAGATCTTCCTCATCCTTCACTCGCATCATCCCTTTTCCTAAATTGGAAGAGGTAGTTCCTGCTGGATGGGAGGACGTGAGGAAGATGAGTCTCAAGGACGTACCGCGCCCGGAGGAGGCCGACAAGAAGAATAAGATTGTAGAGAACAAGGAGGAAGAACCAGAACAAGAGGGGGATAATGAATCCACTCCAGTTGAGTATCCTCCAAATCCTTACCAGTTCAATACCCATGGATCTATTCTATTGTTTCCTCTTCGGCCTCCTCAAAAGGAGCGGGGAAAAGATCCATCGAGCCTAGAGGAGATACAGGAAAAGATCAAGAATCTTGAGCAAGTCTCTAAATCATGTGTGAATACTCTCGATGAGGGAATTGACTTATTGGTTGATGAGAAAGGACCTGGAAGCACGGTTTGATGGTCTCTTCCATAAGATCGGTATCATGGTTGAAACTCTTAATCAAAACACTTCACACGGCTTGAGTTCTTGAGCAAGGTTGTGGATAAGTAGCTGGCAATGATTAAGGAGATCAAGTGATGCTTCAAGAATATCTCCATTGCTTGCAAGGTTACCCAGGAGTGAGGATGAGACGCTAGGTACTGGGATCTCTCTGGCTTGATTGTAAGCTTGGGGGAGATCCTAGCGTACTTTGTGTCTTTCTCTTTATGGATTTACTTTCAGCAAGTCGAGACTAGCTCGCAGTTTTTATTTTAGTCAGGTTGAACTATCAAATCCTCTTGAACAAGGGAGGACTCTTTTCGATTAGTATTTGGATGTCTTGATGTGTAGTATCATTATTGCTTTGTGAAAACATACTAGATGATGGTCATGATTCAAGTGGTAAGGCATAATCACTAGTGTGATGATCATAAGTCTCCCATCTATTTGATATAAAGTTTTTAAGGGAGAGGCATAACTTTATATGCCAATTCATTAGTGGTTGAATTGATAAATTAAAAAGTGAAAGCAGACGAAAAAAAGAACCCTCTCATATTAAAATGATTTCAAAGTTCTCACAAGAATTATGACTAACTTACAAGTCACATGAGACTAAAGTGTGAGATGGGCACATAAACATGTTCCGATGATAAGATAAAACAATCAAATTGATAATTTTCTGAAAAAGAGGAAAGAAGATTCCTTACTACTTGCCGAGTTGAAACAAATATGAATTAGGGCATATAGATATGGGGTTTCCACTAAGAATTAGGTAACAATGTGTGGAAGCCTTCATGATCATCCTAATGGTGGAGACATCACTTGTCATGATTTTCTTTATCTCCAATCGTTTTGATACCCAATAATGGACTCATGCCTCTATCTCATAAATCTCGAGTTGACCTTGTTCCTTACAAGCCATGGCACTTGCTCAGGGATGAGCAAGAATTAAGCTTGGGGGAGTTGACGAGTCCAATGTATGCGATGATTTTGATAGTTATTTTGTGTCTACACGGTAGGATTTGTGGAAGTTTTCCGTCTTCGCGTACTACTTTTAGTTGGTATTCCCTAGGTAACGTCTTTTGGAATAAATGAAGTAAAATGGTAGGAACCCCGGGAAATTATTGTGGGATCAGGTTATTTAATGTGATAATCAATTACCATAAAAAGAATGAAGCAAATGGATAGAAGAGAAGTCCTCATGGTGGTTCCAGAGCAAAAGATGGCCTAGCATATGAGCGCGCCCGCTCGTATGAGCGGTCGTATGAAGCGCATACGCCGCCGCCTCGTCCACTACTTCCACCCCGTGAAGTCGGTTCGGTGAACGAATAAACATACTCACCAGAAACACATCCAGAAGGCAGAACCCAAACCTTTGGAGTCACTCGGAGGAGGGATAGACAAGGAAGAGATCGCCACCTTTACCACAGCGGGGACGTAAACATCATCACCACTATAATCATCATCATCACCACTGTCATCATCATCCACATCCATCTCCGTCTCACTTTAACATTAGGAACCCTAGTGGATCATCTTGTGTGTTACTTGTGTGATTCCTTCATGTTTACCATCAACATTCCCGTGATGCTTGTTGTCTCCATGTGTGAGTAGACCCATTAGTTCTTAGGGATATGGATGAACCTTGATATTGTTTGCATATAGTCTTTATTTTGTTTGCCTTGCTACTCTGTACTGGAGTGATGTTTGTTTATTGGTTTCTATGCAAACAAATGGATGATAGTACATCAAATTTCTTAATATTTGTACCTTCACTAATATTTGAACTTCTACCTTTCTCGAAACTCTTGAAGGTGTAGCATGTGAGACTTGAAAAATGGTTAGGGATTCCAGAGTTCATCTGTGCGATGCAGTGTAACTGTAGCTAGAGTGTCCATACCAAGATGCAACACTGTAGTTTAAGGCCTCAAAACAATGGCCTAGCAAGTTTCCTGATGTCAGCTTTTGTGGCTTGAGTAAGCGTCCACGACATCTCTAGGCCCAACAACAATCACACAAGAGCAATCAATGGTGGCAAATCTTTCCATAATGTACCTTGAATTAGGTTGTGGCTATTCGATTTATTTATGTATCTTCCTATTTTTGCAACAAGTTTTCTGAATGTAACTTGAAATGACTTCCTTGAAACTCAGCTCTGAATAAACAGTGCATCTCATACTGACATTTATCTTGAACATTTTGTATTTTCATAGTCCCGATTCAATTGTGTTTCACAAATAACACGCCAGAAAATCATGTCCTTGTCCTAGAATAACTTGTACAACTTCTTTTGTGCTAAAGACACTACATGTTCCTATAGGCTCTTTTGTTCAGTGTTGCACACCTCAAACATTGTGATAGAGAAAGAAGCAACTTCAGTTTCTGGAAGACACTATGTACAATGTTGTACATTCTTAAACAACTTTAATATTCCAAAATTTATTTGGAATGAAGGGAGTAGAAGATGCTACGTAGATTCTCTATTATTTTGGCAAGTTTAGGTTATTTTTGCTACACATATAATTTTTGCAAGTTGTTATCTTAATTTTTTTACATGAAGTTGTGATTATTTCCACAATTGTTAGACATCTCTAATTCTCTATTGCCTCGCTTATCTTTTTGTTCATTTTATTGATATATTTTATTCCTAGGACGAACGATAAAAAAATTCACACGTAATGCGTGATTGCATGCGCACACTTACTAGTACACCAACAAACCCATCGAGTCATACACAACCAGTGTCTCATCTCTTTGTTCGTTCTCATTTCTCAAGTGCAAGAGGCACTACAGCAAACGTCGCCGGCCAGAAGAAGCCATACATCTGGACACGACCACTCTTGCGACCACGCAGGTGCGAGATGACTTCGGATCTTCACGGCGGCAATGCTCCACGGCGACGGCGGTGGCGAGAGTAACGAGCCTGCAACGGCTGCTGCTCCTGATGGGTGAGACTAATTTATTGGCCTGGATCTCTTTGCCAAGTTTCACGTTGCACTGCTCAAAGTTTAAGACTAATTCTCTCTTTACTGTTGCACGTTGCACGCTGCATGCGCAGGAATCGACAGGAACAAGGGGATCGAGTGGCCGAGCGGGGAAACAAAATAAGGGTTGCCTGGGGCCGCTGCGCCAC
Organism: Triticum aestivum; assembly: GCF_018294505.1. NCBI lineage: Eukaryota > Viridiplantae > Streptophyta > Magnoliopsida > Poales > Poaceae > Triticum > Triticum aestivum. The sequence goes on along the minus strand of NC_057811.1, from coordinate 124,607,197 downwards.
CGAGCAGCAGAGGGTGCCCCCGGGGTGCAGAGGGAGCCGCCGGGCCGTCGAGCAGCAGCTGGAGCAACTAGGGTGCAGAGGAAAGCCATCGGGCCGTCGTGCAGCAGCGGTTTGTATTCCCAACGGCGTGGTTTGTTAATTCACTGATTCAGTGGGAGTAGCCGAGCAGGAGCAGTTGCAACAGAGGAGGGTGAAGCTTGGTCGAAGATCAAGCAGGACAAATTGCAACCTGCCATAATGGCATAAAGGTCATTCTCACGTCGATTTCGGATTTAAAATGATTAAGAATTCATTAGAATACGAAACAGGGCAAATAATCAAAGGAATGGAGGAAAATGGGGCAGATAATCTAAGAGTTCCGCTTTGGTATAATCCCCCTCAGAAAATGTATAAAGGGAAATATGGACTTTTCGCAAATCATATGTATGTTTCAAACTACAGACCCCCAGGTTGAATATGATAGCATCTTACTAGCCGGGCTATGTCGGTGTACAAAAGTAGGGGCGCACCTTTGTACCCCTTTACTTGTGCACGGGCAGTCAGAGACGCGCGCCACGGTCACACGTAGCAGGGCGAAGGAGGGAAGCCGGAGAAAAACCGAAGCCCAAGACAGCCAGAGCAACGCCAAGGCCGAGACCACAAAAGAGCAGAGAGACGAAGCGGGTTCCCCCGGCAAGACCTTTGCCGGTGCAGCCTCCGCGGCCCCGGCAAGGCCCTTGTCGGGGCGGCTCGTCCAACACCAGCGGAGTGCACCACCCTTGAGCCCACGGTCTCCAACACCATCAACCACGTTGGGCCAGGGCTCGCGAGGCACCTCCATGGTGGCATGCAGATCTTTGTGAAGACAAGGAAGATTCAAGATCAGATGAGGATTAAAAGACAACGATCCTCGGCAAGATCCTTGCCGGGAGGAGCCTCTTGCCGGGGACAACAGCACGCCACGGCGAGGCCCTTGCCGGGCCACCCGGCAAGGACCTTGCCAAACGCGCCAGCAGGGCCACCTCCAGGCCCGCACCAGTCAAGTCTCCACCGCCGTTCGCATGCAGCTGCCAGCACAACCAGCTGGGCAGGCACCTGCGTGGCAACGTGCAGCTCCCAGGCCAACTCAGCAAGCGCCTGCGTGGCGGCATGCAGATGTTCGTGAAGACTTTGCCACCGCGCCACCTCAGCTGCCTGCCTGCCTATGTGGCGCCGCATGCATCGCTGACCAGGGCGCGTGTCGAAGCAGGGAGGAGCGGCGACGGACGGGACGGGCCTCGTTCCCGTCCCCAATAAAGCAAGGGGACACCTAAGCGATGCATTAAATGCATCTTGTCCTGTAATACGAGTGATAAGCTCGTAGCACTGTACGCCTTTCCACCTCCTGTGTGCCACTGTGGCAGCCCCTTTCGACTATAAAAGGAGGTCCATGACGTACTGGAGAAGGATTCGGCTCTTTGGAACGACCGAGCCACCGTAGCTAGTTGAAAGGCTCAAGAACACTCAATACATCCACCAAAGCAGGACTAGGGTTTTACGCATCCTCGCGGGCCGAACCTGGGTAAATGATCCTTGTGCTGATTACTAATCCTGCTCTTCTTGCAACCCTGCGCCCTGGCAACCGTAGTAGGGATTCTTGTGATCCCATAGGTGTCGTTTCCCACCGACATCTTTGGCGCGCCAGGTAGGGGGGCGCAATTGTGAGAATCTCGTCTAGTAGTTAGCCTAGCGTTTCTTCATCGCCATGGCTCCCAAGAAGAAGACGGCCAAAAGGACAGCTCCGCCTGCGAGCGCGAAGGACGCTAGCGCGGCGACAAAAGAAAAGCTAAGTCATTCAAAGCCTTGAGTTATTTCCTTTTATATATAAGGTTATCGTCCTCGGAGATTCTGCCTATGTATGGAAAACCTGCACGCAAAGGGGCCCTCCCGCGATTGGCAACGCCCTTGTTCTGTTTCGAGTCCGCTCAACAGCTCAAGTGGCCACGTCAAGAGTGGCGGGGTAGCCTTCTGCAACCAGCAACACTCTCGACTCTGACTCGAGTCAAGCTCGACAGTTTGAGCGGCCGCCTTGGGGGCAGCAAGGTGGTTCGCCCGGCAGCAAGCACACCCGGCAGGCCAATGGGGATCCGTACTCAAGACGCCACCCTGGGTTTACGCGCCGGCAAGCCTACCCGATAAACGTAGGGTGGACATACAAAGGAAAATCGAACCGGAAAATAACATGCATAATATCAAAAGTATTGCAGAGTTATACTACATCAAATTGTTGCTGCGGTTCTAACTAAAGATAGGAACTGTCTTGGTCATGAACCTGCAGCGGCGATGAGAAACGGGGTGCCTAATCTCGGCGCTGGCCCTCCACCCTTTGAATTCCGTCGATGAGGCTGATGATGGGCTTGATACGCTCCATGAGCGGCGCGAGGTCAGTACCCTCCCGCAAGCTCTCCAGCGCGGCGTCGAAGTCAAGGGTGGGGTTCCAGTACGCCACCTTGGTAAGGACCTTGGTCATGGCACCCCGGCAGAGCCTTCGGTTCTCGTTGGCCAGCAAGGCCGCCCGGTTGGCGTGAAGCCGCTCCAAGGCACCGACGACCCTCTCAAAGAATAGGGTCAGGCTGTAGTTGGCGCTCATGTTACGCTCCGGGGCGTACTTCACGTCCGACATCCCTATGGTGGCCAGCTGCGCAGCGACCTGGTTGGTACGGCGGCGAGGCGATCGAGCCAGCGGTTCTCGCCCTCCACATGCTCCTTGAAGTTGAGGGCCTCGTTCTTCCGCAGCTGCTTCTCAGTCTCCAGGTTCTTGGTCAGGGTCCTCTCCCGGGCCCTGGCCTCCGACAACATCTTCTCAAGGCCCTCCAGCTTCAGCCTGAGGTCCTTGATGGAGTTGTTGGCCTCGGAGAGCTCCCCGGCCCTGCTAACGGCCGCGCCCTGCGCCTCTGTCAGGGCGCCGTTGAGCGTGTCCTTCTCCTGGGATAGCTTCAGGGCCTGCTCCTTCAGCCCGTCCCGCTCCACCTCCAGCTCTTTCACCTTACCGACGTGAACCAGAGCCTGGGCATCGAGCGCCTCCTGGTGCCTCTGCTCCAGCTCGCGGGTCCGCTGCAAGACGAGCTCCCCCACCTCTTCATCCTTGTCGCGGAGCGTGGCAGCAAGCTTCTCCTCACGCGCGGCGAGGTCCTCCTCCTGGGAGTTCAGCGCGGCCTCGTGCTGGGTCCGGGTGGCCTCGGCGGCGGCGGCCAAGTTCTCCGCCGTCTCTTGGGCCTTCTCGATGTTGGCCAGCTTCATGGTGAGCTCCACATCACGCTTGGCCAGCTCGCCCTGGGCGGCCTTCAGCTCCTCGTGAGCCTGGCGGAACCAGTCCTGTGTCTCGGCGATGCGCTTCTGGAGGTCCGCCTCCGCCTTCTCCGCCACCGCCATCCTGGACTTAGCCTTGTCCAGGCGGGCGCGGTGGAGCGCCTGGAGCTTCCGGAAGCTGGCGTCCATGGCGTGGAGGAGCCGCTCTTCCTGGGAGCCGTTGCCACCAGCGCTCGGCTCGTCAACGACCTCGAGCCCGGCGGTGGCGAGCACCTCGTCGTCAAACACCCCCCCCCCTCGACGGGAGCCCTGGTGCTCGACGCGCCTGGGAGGTGGACGAAGAGATCGTCGCTCACCTTCAGGTACCTGCCGGAGCTAGAGGCAGCGGAGGAGGAAGACTGGTCATCGACCATCTCCTCCTTGGCAGCGGCCTTGCTGGCCTCTCCGGCAGGCCCCTTGCCAGCCTCCTCGGTGGTAGCCTTGCCGGGCTCCCAGCAGGCACCTTGGCGGCATCCTCCGCAGTGCCCCTGGCGGCCTCCTCGGCGGCGATCTTCTCGGCCTCCGCCGCGGCGTTCTTGGCAATGTCCTCGATGACGGTGTCCAGGTCCTCCCGGTCCGCCGAGAGAGAATCTGGATATCAAGAAGAGGGTGAGGTGAAGCCAAGACCAAGAATCGACACGAAAAAAGAAAGAACAGGGGCGTAAGGCCAGGAACTTACCAGCGCCGGGCTGGGAAGCAGAAGTCCCCTCCCCGCCAACATTCGGCGCCGAGGCGAAGCCACCGGCGCCCAAATTCGCCTCCTCCTCCTCCATGTGCGTGGGCCCGATACTTGGTGCCCTTGCCGGAGACGCCCCTCAGGGCGGCGTGGTTGATGGGGGCGGCGTGTTGGGAGTAGCCCTCTGTGGCTCCTCCTGCTACTGCTCTCCTCCTGCATACGCGGCAAGGTCAGCGCCAAAGCATCGTACCCTGACACATGTCGACGAGGGGTGAGTGATGAATTTACGCTGGGGGCTGCTGTCCGGGCTGCTCAACACCACCAGTGGCACCCCTGAAGCACCGGCCGGGGGCTGGCCGCCCGCCGAGGCTTTGGCCCTCTTCACCCTCTGGGCCAGCGTCTCCGCGTCCCTGCAAGGATGAAAACCAGTCAAGACATGCGGCACAGACTGAGGAAACAGGGATGGCGAAGAGGAGCCGGTTGCTTACTCGACATCCACCTCCTCCTCTGTTGCCTTCCTTTTCCTCCTTGGGCTGAGGGACCCATAGTCGAAGTCGACCTCAGTGCCAACGTCTGCCGGAGGGGGGGGGGAAGAAGGTGGAGTCAAGCTACGCCTGGCCGAAGAGGAGGCAGTTGCCTTCTTCTTCGCCACTGCGGCCTTCGCAAACTTCCTCGCCGCCGCGCCCCGGGTTTGGCGTGCACACCCTTCCTAGGCCCGCTGTGATGGGACAGCCTTGCCGGGCCGGACCGGCTCGCCGGAGACGGCCCGTCGCAGGACTCGCCAGCTTCCCGTGGCCGGAGGGTCGACGACCACGACCTCCTCCTCCTCCTCCTCCGACGACTCGTCGGCCGCATCTTCAACAAGAGGAGTCTCGGTGCCGGCGCTGCTGGCCTTCCCAGCGGTCTCCGCCCACCGGGCGAGCTCCTCCTCCTCCGCGGCCGCAGCGGCCTTGCCCTCCACGCCACCAGTGCTGCCGGCCTCCTCGGCAAGCTGCGCCTCCATCGCCCTAGCAGCGATGTAGTCCAACTCCGCCTGGGTGGTGTCCTGGATGAGCCGCGGCTCGTCGGTGATGTACCCCTCGTGCAGGGTGTCGGAGAACTGCTGCACCTGGATGTCCTCCAGCTCAACCCAGCTCGGGTCAGGGCCGTGCGCGTTGCAGTCCGGCATCATGGCTATGATGTCGGTCCGACGCGAGTTGTTGCTCAGCGGGACCACTCCCGCCGGCAACATGAACAGGGGCCCCTTGACGACCTTGCTGGCCTTCACGGTGGCCCCCGCGACCTTGCCGGTCCGCTCGACCTCGCCGTCGCGGCCCACATCGACCTGGAAGAGCCGCTGGCAGACGTGGGCATGCCCCATCACTGTGAAATTGTGGTCGAGGCCGGGGCGAAGCCTCATGATGTCGGCGGCGTTCGTGAAGAGCCAGGCCAGTCTCCCCTTGTTGTGCAGTGGAGCGATCTGGCGGCGGATGAAGTCCGCCCCGATCATCTCAAGGGTGAGCCCGGCCTCGGTAAGTCGAAGGATCCTGGTGGTGGCGATCGTGAGCTTCTCGTCGTCGGCATCGACGTCGCTCCAATCGCTTCTGTGGACCGGCGGCGCCCGGCGAACTTCGCAGAACGCCGGCGGGTCCTTCTCTTTGATCCAGCACCACCGGCCCCGCCATTCTTTCCACCTCTCCTTCATGGCGCCATCCGGGTACGCTCCCTTGGACCTTGGGATCCAGGTGATGCAACCGGAAATGGTGCCTCCTGTTGGGATCCGAGGGAAGAAGTAGTGGCGGAAGAGCGCCGTGTTGGGGTGCACCCCGGCGAAACCTTCGCAGAGGTGCGCGAAAAGGGCCATGCACACCACAACATTCGGGGTAAAATCCAAGAGGTGGAAGCCAAAGGTGTGCATGATGTCGCTGAAGAAGTCGGAGAAGGGAGGACAAAGCCCACAGGAGAAGTAATCGACAAAGAAAGGGTACCGATTTGGGGCAGCCTCGGCGCAGTTGGCGGGGATGACGCGCGTGGCTGGATGCCCCGTCTCCTTTCCCCCGTCTTCACCCCCCACAGGGGTTTGAAGGCCTCCTGGAGCTCGAACACGTCGACCGTCGAAGGGAAGTAGGCGAGTTGCGTCCTCTGCACCGCCAGCACGTTCTCCGGCGGCTCCGCCGGTCCGGCGTCCTTGGCCACTCCCTTACCCTTGGTGGATTTGGGCGCCATGGCGACTAGGGGGAGCAAGGGACAGAAGACGGCGGAGACGCAGTGGCGGCGAGCAAGAACGAAGCTTAGGAAGGAAGGAGAAGGGGGCGGCGGCTCTGAGATTGGAGAAGGCACAAGGGGGTAAAATGAGCAGCGCGCCCGCAGTTATTCCCTTTTACGGGGAAGGCGCGGGCCGTCTCTTTTCCCATTAACCACGATGTGACGCATGCGTGCGGGAACCGCCCCACGCATGCCGCCCACATCACACGCCCCCCCACATCGCACGTTCAACGCGGGTCGTGGGGAAGCGCAGTAGACGGAAAATTACCGCGGTAAAATCCGCCCCTCCTGCCCGCGCACCGTTCTGGGCCTGGCCCAACAACGTGTCGCGCTTATGTGTGGCTCAGGCCCGGGGCTCCTGTCGGTGTACAAAAGTAGGGGCGCACCTTTGTACCCCTTTACTTGTGCACGGGCAGTCAGAGCCGCGCGCCGCGGCCACACGTAGCAGGGCGAATGAGGGAAGCCGGAGAAAAACCGAAGCCCAAGACAGACAGAGCAACGCCAAGGCCGAGACCACAAAAGAGCAGAGAGACGAAGCGGGTTCCCCCGGCAAGACCCTTGCCGGGCAGCCTCCGCGGCCCCGGCAAGGCCCTTGTCGGGGCGGCTCGTCCAACACCAGCGGAGCGCACCACCCTTGAGCCCACGGTCTCCAACACCATCAACCACGTTGGGCCAGGGCTCGGGAGGCACCTCCATGGTGGCATGCAGATCTTTGTGAAGACAAGGAAGATTCAATATCAGATGAGGATTAAAAGACAACGATCATCGGCAAGATCCTTGCCGGGGAGAGCCACAAGACCCCCGGCAAGATCCTTGCCGGGGACAACAGCACGCCACGGTGAGGCCCTTGCCGGGCCACCCGGCAAGGCCCTCGCCAAAGGCGCCAGCAGGGCCACCTCCAGGCCCGCACCAGCCAAGTCTCCACTGCCGTTCGCATGCAGCTGCTAGCCCAACCAGCTGGGCAGGCACCTGCGTGGCAACATGCAGCTCTCAGGCCAACTCAGGAAGCGCCTGCGTGGCGGCATGCAGATCTTCGTGAAGACTTTGCCACCGCGCCACCTCAGCTGCCTGCCTGCCTACATGGCGCCACATGTATCGCTGACCAAGGCGCGTGTCAAAGTAGGGAGGAGCGGCGACGGATGGGACGGGCCTCGTTCCCGTCCCCAATAAAGCAAGGGGAGACCTAAGCGATGCATTAAATGCATCTTGTCCTGTAATACGAGCGATAAGCTCGTAACACTGTACGCCTTTCCACCTCCTGTGTGCCACTGTGGCAGCCCCTTTCGACTATAAAAGGAGGCCCATGGCGTACTGGAGAAGGATTCGGCTCTTTGGAACGACCGAGCCACCGTAGCTAGTTATAAGGCTCAAGAACACTCAATACATCCACCAAAGCAGGACTAGGGTTTTACGCATCCTCGCGGCCCGAACCTATGTAAACGATCCTTGTGCTGATTACTAATCCTGCTCTTCTTGTAACCCTGTGCCCCGGCAACCGTAGTAGGGATTCTTGTGATCCCATAGGTGTCGTTTCCCACCGACAGGCTAACAATTCTTGGTAAACAAATTGGAACGCGCTCTATTAAGAACTAAATACAACACATAATTTGGATTTTTTTAATTTTTTTCTTGAAAATTGTGAACAAAGTTTTAAAACGAGCAATGTTTGAAAATCCAACAATTTCTTGAACAACTCAACCAAATTTTGAAATTTCTTTTTTTAGAAGCATATTTTTATACAAACAATTATTTAAAATCTTGAACATTTTCTGAATTTTGAGAAGAAAATTTGATAATGTCAACATTTATTGAAATTTTGAACAATTTGCAATAGCACGAACAATATTTAAAATTACCGAATATATTTTGTACACGTGAACATCTTTTAAGTTTCTGAGAAATTTTGAAAACCGTAATTTTTTTTAAATAGCCAAACAATTTTTTAGGTTTTTTTAAATCACCAAAAAGAAATAGCAATGCGAGGGATCAAACCCTGTAACTCCTGCTGCTAACTGCTCGTCGCCAGCCACATGAGCTAATAAGCTTCATTGTCTCAAAAAAAAGCTAATAAGCTTCAGTGTCTAAGTAGGAAACACCGAGTACAACAACTATCCCTCGGCGTTCGGATTACTGTAGCGAACCCATATTTTTCTCACGGTTAATTTTTCATTTTTTGTTTGTTTTTTGTTTCTTTGTCATTGGGCTCCAACAAAATTTCCACACTAACATTTTAAAAAAACAAACATTTTTTGAAAAACACTAACGAATTTGGAATTTTAAAAACAATACATAAAAATACGAATGAAAATTTGAAACCAGTTTTTTTAATTTACCCGAACACTTTTCGTATTTGTGTAGAATTTCTTAAAGATAGGAATATTTTTTAAATTATGAGCAAAATTTGAAAGGGCGAACATTATTTGAAACTCTCCGAGCATTTTTTGAATTTGTGAACAAAGTTTGGAAAAGGGAACATTATTTCAATTTACGAACAAATTTGAAAGTGGTGACATTTTTTGAATCGATGGTTTTTTCAAATCCGCGAGTGCTTGGGCCGGCCCAACAGGTGGCCGACGGGAGCGATAGCGTCGCCTAGTTGGGCCCAGGTCTAAGCATTATTTTTATTTTTTTATGTTCCTTATCTTTTTTCCATTATTTCATCTCCTCCTTTTTGAACTATTTTTCTTGAAACCAGGTCAAAATTTGAAATAGTGTTTGTAATAGCAAAATAGCAGTTTAAGTAAAAAAATAAATTATTTTTCCTTCAAATAGTTCTTAAATGCTTTTACAAAAACACTTATTGTTTTCAATTTTATCCCAAGTCAATCATTGGGTCTAGCCCTCGACGTTTTTGGAAAAAGGGCTTTGGCCCAACATGGACTATGAGACTACAAAAGGAATTCTTCTTATTTGGAATCATGTAACATCGTTTGGTCTAGTGGTTACGACTAGCACGCCTAGTAGTGATTCCGTGTTACTAAAAAAAGTTGTGATTCTTTGGGTTCAACCCTCGTCCCCTCATATTTATTTTGTAGTTTGCTGGTTTAGTTGCAGCGGGCCTTGCATGTGGGTCCCACTTGTCAGGGTCGGTGGGGCCGCTTTGTTTGTCCGCGTTACTAAAAAAAGTTGTGATTCTAGTGGTTATTGAAGGAAATATACCCTAGAGGCAATAATAAAGTCGTTATTTATATTTTCTTATATCATGATAAATGTTTATTATGCATCCTAGAATTGTATTAACCGGAAACTTGATAGATGTGTGGATACATAGACAAAACACAGTGTCCCTAGTAAGCCTCTACTAGACTAGCTCGTTAATCAAAGATGGTTAAGTTTCCTGACCATAGACATGTGTTGTCATTTGATGAACGGGATCACATCATTAGGAGAATGATCTGATGGATAAGACCCATCCGTTAGCTTAGCATAATGATCGTTAAGTTTATTGCTATTGCTTTGTTCATGTCATATACATATTTCTTTCACTATGAGATTATACAACTCCCGGATACCAGAGGAATGCCTTGTGTGCTATCAAACGTCACAACGTAACTGGGTGATTATAAAGATGCTCTACAGGTATCTGCGAAGGTGTTTGTTGGGTTGACATAGATCGAGATTAGGATTTGTCACTCCGAGTATCGGAGAGGTATCTCTGGGCCCTCTCGGTAATGCACATCATGATAAGCCTTGCAAGCAATGTGACTAATGAGTTAGTTGCGGGATGATATATTACGGAACGAGTAAAGAGACTTGCCGGTAACGAGATTGAACTAGGTATGAAGATACCGACGATCGAATCTCGGGCAAGTAACATACCGATGACAAAGGGAATAACGTATGTTGTCATTACGGTACGACCGATAAAAATCTTCTTAGAATATGTGGTAACCAATATGAGCATCCAGGTTCCGCTGTTGGTTATTGATCAGAGAGGTGCCTCGGTCATGTCTACATAGTTCTCGAACCCGTAGGGTCCGCACGCTTAACGTTGGATGACGATTTTGTATTATATGAGTTATGTGATAGGGTGACCGAATGTTGTTCAGAGTTCCGGATGAGATCACGAACATGAGAGGAGTCTCAAAATGGTCGAGAGGTAAATATTCATATATAGGACGATGATATTCGGACACCGGAAGTGTTCTGGGGGTACCAGGTACATATCGGGTACCGGAAGGGGTTCCTGATGACCCACAAGTGTAGGGGATCTATCGTAGTCCTTTCGATAAGTAAGAGTGTAGAACCCAACGAGGAGCAGAAGGAAATGACAAGCGGTTTTCAGTAAGGTATTCTCTGCAAGCACTGAAATTATCGGTAACAGATAGTTTTGTGATAAGGTAATTTGTAACGGGTAACAAGTAATGAAAATAAATAAGGTGCAGCAAGATGGCCCAATCCTTTTTGTAGCAAAGGACAAGCCTGGACAAACTCTTATATAGAGAAAAGCGCTCCCGAGGACACATGGGAATTATTGTCAAGCTAGTTTTCATCACGCTCATATGATTCGCGTTCATTACTTTGATAATTTGGTATGTGGGTGGACCGGTGCTTGGGTGCTGTCCTTACTTGGACAAGCATCCCACTTATGATTAACTCCTATTGCAAGCATCCGCAACTACAAAAGAAGTATTAAGGTAAATCTAACCATAGCATGAAACATATGGATCCAAATCAGCCCCTTACGAAGCAACTCATAAACTAGGGTTTAAGCTTCTGTCATTCTAGCAACCCATCATCTACTTATTACTTCCCAATGCCTTCCTCTAGGCCCAAACAATGGTGAAGTGTCATGTAGTCGATGTTCACATAACACCACTAGAGGAAAGACAACATACATCTCATCAAAATATCGAACTAGCAACCCACAGGTACCAATCTGAGGCTTTGGAACAAAGATTGGATACAAGAGATGAAATAGGGTTTTAGAGGAGATGGTGCTGGTGAAGATATTGTTGGAAATATGCCCCAGAGGCAATAATAAAATGGTTATTATTATATTTCCTTGTTCATGATAATTGTCTGTTGTTCATGCTATAATTGTGTTATCCGGAAATCGTAATACATGTGTGAATACATAGACCACAACATGTCCCTAGTGAGCCTCTAGTTGACTAGCTCGTTGATCAACAGATAGTCATGGTTTCCTGGCTATGGACATTGGATGTCATTGATAACGGGATCTCATCATTAGGAGAATGATGTGATGGACAAGACCCAATCCTAAGCATAGCACAAAGATCGTGTAGTTCGTTTATTAGAGCTTTTCCAATGTCAAGTATCATTTCCTTAGACCATGAGATTGTGCAACTCCCGGATACCGTAGGAGTGCTTTGGGTGTGCCAAACGTCACAACGTAACTGGGTGGCTATAAAGGTGCACTACGGGTATCTCCGAAAGTGTCTGTTGGGTTCGCACGAATCGAGACTGGGATTTGTCACTCCGTATGACGGAGAGGTATCTCTGGGCCCACTCGGTAATGCATCATCATAATGAGCTCAATGTGACCAAGTGGTTGGTCACGGGATCATGCATTACGGTACGAGTAAAGTGACTTGCCGGTAACGAGATTGAACAAGGTATTGGGATACCGACGATCGAATCTCGGGCAAGTAATGTACCGATTGACAAAGGGAATTGTATACGGGATTGATTGAATCCTCGACATCGTGGTTCATCCGATGAGATCATCGTGGAACATGTGGGAGCCAACATGGGTATCCAGATCCCGCTGTTGGTTATTGACCGGAGAGTCGTCTCGGTCATGTCTGCATGTCTCCCGAACCCGTAGGGTCTACACACTTAAGGTCCGGTGACGCTAGGGTTGTAGAGATATTAGTATGCGGAAACGCAAAAGTTGTTCGGAGTCCCAGATGAGATCCCGGACGTCATGAGGAGTTCCAGAATGGTCCGGAGGTGAAGAATTATATATAGGAAGTCCAGTTTCGGCCACCAGGAAAGTTTCGGGGGTTATCGGTATTGTACCGGGACCACCGGAAGGGTCCCGGGGGTCCACCGGGTGGGGCCACCTGTCCCGGAGGGCCCCATGGGCTAAAGTGGGGAGGGGAACCAGCCACTGGTGGGCTGGTGCGCCCCCCTTGGGCCTCCCCCGCGCCTAGGGTTAGAAACCCTGGGGGTGGGGGGGGGGCGCCCCACTTGGCTTGGGGGGCAAGCCACCCCCTTGGCCGCCGCCCCCCCTCAGATGGGATCTCCAGGGGGCCGGCGCCCCCCCAGGGCCCCTATAAATAGTGGGGGGAGGGAGGGCAGCCGCACCACAGCCCCTGGCGCCTCCCTCTCCCTCCCGTGACACCTCTCCTTCCCGCTTGTGCTTGGCGAAGACCTGCCGGGATCCCCGCTACTTCCACCACCACGCCGTCGTGCTACTGGATCTCCATCAACCTCTCCTTACCCCTTGCTGGATCAAGAAGGAGGAGACGCCGCTGCTCCGTACGTGTGTTGAACGCGGAGGTGCCGTCCGTTCGGCGCTCGGTCATCGGTGATTTGGATCACGACGAGTACGACTCCATCAACCCCGTTCACTTGAACGCTTCCGCTCGCGATCTACAAGGGTATGTAGATGCACTCTTTCCTTCTCATTGCTAGTAAACTCCATAGATGGATCTTGGTGATGCGTAGAAAATTTTAAAATTCTGCAACGATCCCCAACAGTGGCATCATGAGCCAGGCCTATGCGTAGTTTCTATGCACGAGTAGAACACAAAGCAGTTGTGGGCGTAGATGTTGTCAATTTTTCTTGCCACTACTAGTCTTATCTTGTTTCGGCGGTATTGTGGGATGAAGCAGCCCGGACCGACCTTACACGTACGCTTACGTGAGACAGGTTCCACCGACTGACATGCACTAGTTGCATAAGGTGGCTAGCGGGTGTCTGTTCTCCCACTTTAGTCGGAACGGATTCGATGAAAAGGGTCCTTATGAAGGGTAAATAGAAATTGGCATATCACGTTGTGGTTTTACGTAGGTAAGAAACGTTCTTGCTAGAAACCTATAGAAGCCACGTAAAAACTTGCAACAACAATTAGAGGACGTCTAACTTGTTTTTGCAGCATGTGCCTTGTGATGTGATATGGCCAAAAGGATGTGATGAATGAGATATATGTGATGTATGAGATTGATCATGTTCTTGTAATAGGAATCACGACTTGCATGTCGATGAGTATGACAACCGGCAGGAGCCATAGGAGTTATCTTTATTTTTTGTATGACCTGCGTGTCATTGAATAACGCCATGTAAATTACTTTACGTTATTGCTAAACACGTTAGCCATAGAAGTAGAAGTAATCGTTGGCGTGACAACTTCATGAAGACACGATGATGGAGATCATGATGATGGAGATCATGGTGTCATGCCGGTGACGAAGATGATCATGGCGCCCCGAAGATGGAGATCAAAGGAGCAAAATGATATTGGCCATATCATGTCACTATTTGATTGCATGTGATGTTTATCATGTTTTACATCTTATTTGCTTAGAACGACGGTAGTAAGTAAGATGATCCCTTATAATAATTTCAAGAAAGTGTTCCCCCTAACTGTGCACCGTTGCGAAGGTTCGTTGTTTCGAAGCACCACGTGATGATCGGGTGTGATAGATTCTAACGTTCGCATACAATGGGTGTTGACGAGCCTAGCATGTACAGACATGGCCTCGGAACACACACAATACACTTAGGTTGACTTGACGAGCCTAGCATGTACAGACATGGCCTCAAAACACGAAAGACCGAAAGGTCGAGCATTAGTCGTATAGAAGATATGATCAACATGAAGATGTTCACCGATCTTGACTAGTCCGTCTCACGTCATGATCGGACACGGCCTAGTTAACTCGGATCATGTTTCACTTAGATGACTGGAGGGATGTCTATCTGAGTGGGAGTTCATTGAATAATTTGATTAGATGAACTTAATTATCATGAACTTAGTCTAAAATCTTTACAATATGTCTAGTAGATCAAATGGCCCACGTTGCCCTCAACTTCAACGCGTTCCTAGAGAAAACCAAGCTGAAAGATGATGGCAGCAACTATACGGACTGGGTCCGGAACCTGAGGATCATCCTCATAGCTGCCAAGAAAGATTATGTCCTAGAAGCACCGCTAGGTGAAGCACCCATCCCAGAGAACCAAGACGGTATGAACGCTTGGCAATCACGTGCTGATGATTACTCCCTCGTTCAGTGCGGCAAGCTTTACAGCTTAGAACCGGGACTCCAAAAGCGTCTTGAGAAACACGGAGCATATGAGATGTTCGAAGAGCTGAAAATGGTTTTCCAAGCTCATGCCCGGGTCGAGAGATATGAAGTCTCCGACAAGTTCTTCAGTTGTAAAATGGAGGAAAATAGTTCTGTTAGTGAGCACATACTCAAAATGTCTGGGTTGCACAACCGCTTGTCTCAGCTGGGAGTTAATCTCCCGGATGACGCGGTCATTGACAGAATCCTTCAGTCGCTTCCACCGAGCTACAAGAGCTTTGTGATGAACTTCAATATGCAGGGGATGGAAAAGACCATTCCTGAGGTATATTCAATGCTGAAATCAGCGGAGGTGGAGATCAAAAAGGAACATCAAGTGTTGATGGTGAATAAAACCACTAAGTTCAAGAAAGGCAAGGGTAAGAAGAACTTCAAGAAAGACGGCAAGGGAGTTGCCGCGCCCGGTAAGCCAGTTGCCGGGAAGAAGTCAAAGAATGGACCCAAGCCTGAGACTGAGTGCTTTTATTGCAAGGGAAGTGGTCACTAGAAGCGGAACTGCCCCAAATACTTAGCGGACAAGAAGGCCGGCAACACCAAAGGTATATGTGATATACATGTAATTGATGTGTACATTACCAGTACTCGTAGCAGCTCCTGGGTATTCGATACCGGTGCGGTTGCTCATATTTGTAACTCAAAACAGGAGTTGCGGAATAAGCGGAGACTGGCGAAGGACGAGGTGACGATGCACGTCGGGAATGGTTCCAAGGTCGATGTGATCGCCGTCGGCACGCTGCCTCTACATTTACCTACGTGATTAGTTTTAAACCTCAATAATTGTTATTTAGTGCCAGCTTTGAGCATGAACATTGTATCAGGATCTCGTTTAATTCGAGATGGCTACTCATTTAAATCCGAGAATAATGGTTGTTCTATTTATATGAGAGATATGTTTTATGGTCATGCCCCGCTGGTTAATGGTTTATTCTTAATGAATCTCGAACGTGATGTTACACATATTCATAGTGTGAATACCAAAAGATGTAAAGTTGATAACGATAGTCCCACATACTTGTGGCACTGCCGCCTTGGTCACATTGGTGTCAAGCGCATGAAGAAGCTCCATGCTGATGGACTTTTAGAGTCTCTCGATTATGAATCATTTGCCACATGCGAACCATGCCTCATGGGCAAAATGACCAAGACTCCGTTCTCCGGAACAATGGAGCGAGCAACCAACTTATTGGAAATCATACATACCGATGTGTGCGGTCCAATGAGTGTTGAGGCTCGCGGAGGATATCGTTATGTTCTCACTCTCACTGATGACTTGAGTAGATATGGGTATGTCTACCTAATGAAACACAAGTCTGAAACCTTTGAAAAGTTCAAGGAATTTCAGAGTGAGGTTGAGAATCAACGTGACAGGAAAATAAAGTTCTTACGATCAGATCGTGGGGGAGAATATTTAAGTCACGAATTTTGTACGCACTTAAGGAAATGTGGAATCGTTTCACAACTCACGCCGCCTGGAACACCTCAGCGAAATGGTGTGTCCGAACATCATAATCGCACTCTATTGGATATGGTGCGATCTATGATGTCTCTTACCGATCTACCGCTCTCATTTTGGGGCTATGCTTTAGAGACTGCCGCATTCACTTTAAATAGGGCTCCGTCGAAATCCATTGAGACGACACCGTGTGAATTATGGTTTGGGAAGAAACCTAAGCTGTCGTTTCTAAAAGTTTGGGGATGCGATGCTTATGTCAAGAAACTTCAACCTGAAAAGCTCGAACCCAAGTCGGAAAAATGTGTCTTCATAGGATACCCTAAGGAAACCATTGGGTATACCTTCTACCTCAGATCCGAAGGCAAGATCTTTGTTGCCAAGAATGGGTCCTTTCTGGAGAAAGAGTTTCTCTCGAAAGAAGTGAGTGGGAGGAAAGTGGAACTTGATGAGGTGATAGTCACCCCTTCCGAACCGGAAAGTAGCGCAGCGCGGGAAGTTGTTCCTGTGGTGCCTGCACCGACTGGGGAGGAAGTTAATGATGATGATCATGAAGCTTCAGATCAAGTTACTGCTGAACTTCGTAGGTCCACAAGGACACGTTCCGCACCAGAGTGGTATGGCAACCCTGTCCTGGAAATCATGTTGTTAGACAACGGTGAACCTTCGAACTATGAAGAAGCGATGGCGGGCCCGGATTCCGACAAATGGCTAGAAGCCATGAAATCCGAGATAGGATCCATGTATGAAAACGAAGTATGGACTTTGACCGACTTGCCCGATGATCGGCGAGCCATAGAAAATAAATGGATCTTTAGGAAGAAGACGGACGCGGATGGTAATGTAACCATCTATAAAGCTCGACTTGTCGCTAAGGGTTATCGACAAGTTCAAGGGGTTGACTACGATGAGACTTTCTCACCCGTAGTGAAGCTGAAGTCCGTCCGAATCATGTTAGCAATTGCCGCATTCTATGATTATGAGATATGGCAAATGGACGTCAAAACGGCATTCCTTAACGGCTTTCTTAAGGAAGAATTATATATTATGCAGCCAGAAGGTTTTGTCGATCCTAAGAATGCTAACAAGGTATGCAAGCTCCAGCGCTCCATCTATGGGCTGGTGCAAGCATCTCGGAGTTGGAACATTCATTTTGATGAGATGATCAAAGCGTTTGGGTTTACACAGACTTATGGAGAAGCCTGTGTTTACAAGAAAGTGAGTGGGAGCTCTGTAGCATTTCTCATATTATATGTGGATGACATACTATTGATGGGAAATGATATAGAATTCTTGGAAAGTATAAAGGCCTACTTGAATAAGTGTTTTTCAATGAAGGACCTTGGAGAAGCTGCTTATATGTTAGGCATCAAGATCTATAGAGATAGATCAAGATGCCTCATTGGTCTTTCACAGACTACGTACCTTGACAAGATATTGAAGAAGTTCAATATGGACCAGTCCAAGAAGGGGTTCTTGCCTGTATTGCAAGGTGTGCAATTGAGCACGGCTCAATGTCCGACCACGGCAGAAGATAGAGAAAAGATGAGTGTCATCCCCTATGCCTCGGCCATAGGGTCTATTATGTATGCCATGCTGTGTACCAGACCTGATGTAAACCTTGCCGTAAGTTTGGTAGGAAGGTACCAAAGTAATCCCGGCATGGAACACCGGACAGCGGTCAAGAATATCCTGAAGTACCTGAAGAGGACTAAGGATATGTTTCTCGTATATGGAGGTGACGAAGAGCTCGTCGTAAAGGGTTACGTCGACGCTAGCTTCGACACAGATCTGGATGACTCGAAGTCACAAACCGGATACGTGTATATTTTGAATGGAGGGGCAGTAAGCTGGTGCAGTTGCAAGCAAAGCGTCGTGGCGGGATCTACATGTGAAGCGGAGTACATGGCGGCCTCAGAGGCAGCGCAAGAAGCAATCTGGATGAAGGAGTTCATTACTGACCTAGGGGTGATTCCCAATGCGTCGGGCCCGATGACTCTCTTCTGTGACAACACTGGAGCTATTGCCCTTGCCAAGGAGCCCAGGTTTCACAGGAAGACCAGGCATATCAAGCGTCGCTTCAACTCCATTCGTGAAAGTGTTCAAAATGGAGACATAGATATTTGTAAAGTACATACGGACCTGAATGTAGCAGATCCGTTGACTAAACCTCTCCCTAGAGCAAAACATGATCAACACCAGAACTCTATGGGTGTTCGATTCATCACAATGTAACTAGATTATTGACTCTAGTGCAAGTGGGAGACTGTTGGAAATATGCCCTAGAGGCAATAATAAAATGGTTATTATTATATTTCCTTGTTCATGATAATTGTCTATTGTTCATGCTATAATTGTGTTATCCGGAAATCGTAATACATGTGTGAATACATAGACCACAACATGTCCCTAGTGAGCCTCTAGTTGACTAGCTCGTTGATCAACAGATAGTCATGGTTTCCTGACTATGGACATTGGATGTCATTGATAACGGGATCACATCATTAGGAGAATGATGTGATGGACAAGACCCAATCCTAAGCATAGCACAAAGATCGTGTAGTTCGTTTGCTAGAGCTTTTCCAATGTCAAGTATCATTTCCTTAGACCATGAGATTGTGCAACTCCCGGATACAGTAGGAGTGCTTTGGGTGTGCCAAACGTCACAACGTAACTGGGTGGCTATAAAGGTGCACTACGGGTATCTCCGAAAGTGTCTGTTGGGTTGGCACGAATCGAGACTGGGATTTGTCACTCCGTATGACGGAGAGGTATCTCTGGGCCCACTCGGTAATGCATCATCATAATGAGCTCAATGTGACCAAGTGGTTGGTCACGGGATCATGCATTACGGTACGAGTAAAGTGACTTGCCGGTAACGAGATTGAACAAGGTATTGGGATACCGACGATCGAATCTTGGGCAAGTAATGTACTGATTGACAAAGGGAATTGTATACGGGATTGATTGAATCCTCGACATCGTGGTTCATCCGATGAGATCATCGTGGAACATGTGGGAGCCAACATGGGTATCCAGATCCCGCTGTTGGTTATTGACCGGAGAGTCGTCTCGGTCATGTCTGCATGTCTCCCGAACCCGTAGGGTCTACACACTTAAGGTTCGGTGACGCTAGGGTTGTAGAGATATTAGTATGCGGAAACCCGAAAGTTGTTCGGAGTCCCGGATGAGATCCCGGACGTCACGAGGAGTTCCGGAATGGTCCGGAGGTGAAGAATTATATATAGGAAGTCCAGTTTCGGCCACCGGGAAAGTTTCGGGGGTTATCGGTATTGTACCGGGACCACCGGAAGGGTCCCGGGGGTCCACCGGGTGGGGCCACCTGTCCCGGAGGGCCCCATGGGCTGAAGTGGGGAGGGGAACCAGCCACTAGTGGGCTGGTGCACCCCCCTTGGGCCTCCCCTGCGCCTAGGGTTAGAAACCCTGGGGGTGGGGGGGCGCCCCACTTGGCTTGGGGGGCAAGCCACCCCCTTGGCCGCCGCCCCCCTCAGATGGGATCTCCAGGGGGCCGGCGCCCCCCCAGGGCCCCTATAAATAGTGGGGGGGAGGGAGGGCAGCCGCACCACAGCCCCTGGCGCCTCCCTCTCCCTCCCGTGACACCTCTCCTTCCCGCTTGTGCTTGGCGAAGCCCTGCCAGGATCCCCGCTACTTCCACCACCACGCCGTCGTGCTGCTGGATCTCCATCAACCTCTCCTTCCCCCTTGCTGGATCAAGAAGGAGGAGACATCGCTGCTCCGTACGTGTGTTGAACGCGGAGGTGCCGTCCGTTCGGCGCTCGGTCATCGGTGATTTGGATCACGATGAGTACGACTCCATCAACCCCGTTCACTTGAACGCTTCCGCTCGCGATCTACAAGGGTATGTAGATGCACTCCTTCCTTCTCGTTGCTAGTAAACTCCATAGATGGATCTTGGTGATGCGTAGAAATTTTTGAAGTTCTGCAACGATCCCCAACAGATATTGATGGAGATTGACCCCCTCCCGATGAGAGGATCGTTGGTGATTACGATGGCGATGATTTCCCCCTCCCGGAGGGAAGTTTCCCCGGCATGACAGCTCTGCCGGAGCCCTAGATTGGTTCCGCCAAGGTTCCGCCTCGTGGCGTCGGAGTTTCTTCCCGAAAGCTTGCTTATGATTTTTTCCAGGGTAAAAGACCTCATATAGCAGAAGATGGGCACCGGAGGCCTGCCAGGGGGCCCATGAGGCGGGGGGGGGGGGGGGGGCGCCCAGGGGGGTAGGGCGCGCCTCCCACCCTCGTGGCCAGGGTGTGGCCCCCTCTGGTATTTTCTCCGCTCAGTATTTTTTATTAATTCCAAAAATGACTTCCGTGAAGTTTCAGGACTTTTGGACTTGTGCAGAATAGGTCTCTAATATTTGCTCCTTTTCCAGCCCAGAATTCCAGCTGCCGGCATTCTCCCTCTTCATGTAAACCTTGTAAAATAAGAGAGAATAGGCATAAATATTGTGACATAATGTGTAATAACAGCCCATAATGCAATAAATATTGATATAAAAGCATGATGCGAAATGGACGTATCAACTCCCCCAAGCTTCGACCTCGCTTGTCCTCAAGCGGAAGCCGATAACGATAAATATGTCCACATGTTTAGAGATAGAGGTGTCGATAAAATAAAATACGGACATGAGAGCATCATGATCATTCTTATAACAGCAACATATATGGATATTGTCATACTATTTCTTATGCTAAAGTAACAATCTATTCACAATGTAAAGTATGAATCAGAAACTTCATTGAAAACTTGCAAACTATAATCTCAGTCATTGAGGCAATTGCAATTTATCATAACATCGGAAAGAGTCAATATAAGAGCTTTTCGGCATGTCCACATACTCAACTATCATTTAGTCTTTCACAATTGCTAACACTCACGCAATACTTGTGGTTATGGAGTTTTAATCGGACACAGAGAAAGATAGGGGCTTATAGTTTCGCCTCCCAACCTTTTACCTCAAGGGTAATGTCAACAATAATAATTCATGCTAACTTACATCCAATTGGATATATATATATATATCAGGATCTTTCCAACACAATGTGCTTGCCAAAGTATAAAATGTAAAAAGGAAAGGTGAAGATCACCATGACTCTTGCATAAGGGTAGAAGATAAAAGTAAAAGATAGGCCCTTCGCAGAGGGGAGCAGAGGTTGTCATGTGCTTTTATGGTTGGATGCACAAAATCTTAATGCGAAAGAACGTCACTTTATATTGCCACTTGTGATATGGACCTTTATTATGCAGTCCGTCGCTTTTATTTCTTCCACATCACAAGATCGTATAAAGTTTATTTTCTCCACACTAATAAGTCATACATATTTAGAGAGCAATATTTATTGCATGCAACGATGACAACTTACTTGAAGGATCTTACTCAATCCATAGGTAGATATGGTGGACTCTCATGGCAAAACTAGGTTTAAGGGTATTTGGAAGCACAAGTAGTATCTCTACTTGGTGCAAAGAATTGGCTAGCATGAGGGAGAAAGGCAAGCTCAACATGTTGGATGATCCATGACAATATACTTTATTTCGGATATAAGAAAACATAACCCATTACGTTGTCTTCCTTGTCCAACATCAACTCTTTAGCATGTCATATTTTAATGAGTGCTCACAATCATAAAAGATGTCCAAGATAGTATATTTATATGTGAAACCTCTCTTTCTTTATTACTTCCTATTAATTGCAACAATGACCAAAACTATGTTTGTCAACTCTCAACAACTTTAATCATCATACTCTTTATATGTGAAGTCATTACTCTCCATAAGATCAATATGATCTCTTTATTTCTTTTTATTCTTTCTTTTTCTTTTATTCCCTCAAGATCATAGTAAGACAATCAAGCCCTTGACTCAACACTAATCTTTATTATATATATAGCTCACGGACTCGATTACATAGAGGGATCACAAGGCAAAACTCAAAACTAAATCATACTAAAACTTTATTCTACTAGATGAAGATATTACTAAAAGGATCGAACTAAGAAAAATGGTAAAGATAGGAGTGTGATGATGATACGATACCGGGGCACCTCCCCCAAGCTTGGCAGTTGCCAAGGGGAGTGCCCATACCCATGTGATTATGTCTCTTTCTTCGGGAGTGGTGATGTGATATTCTTGGCTATGATACCCCTCAGGATACGATTTTCCTCCTCGAGCTTGTTGACTTGCTGCTTTAGATCCATTATTTCCTTACAGAGCTTACGCGTGACGGTTAAAGCTCCTTGCACCCATGGATGCTGCATGGCTGCGGGAGAACAAGTAACACTCCTTTTCATATTTTCATAAGAGAGAAATTTAACATTGGAGGGGATGACCGAGTTTGGGACAGCTGAGCTCTGTAGTTCCCCCATCGTGAATCCTGCCCGGAAACGAGAAGTAACTTCTTGATCCTCCTTCATGGCATCTATCCTTTTCAAGTCATCTTCCATCTCTTCCTCCGTTGAGGGCCCAAAGTGATAGGCATCGCTGTTTGTCCCTGGACGTGGTGTCGGATGAGACACCCGACTCTCCCGGACTGACTCTTGAGGAGACGTCTTGCTCTAATCTGCGGCAGAAATAGCTGAACAAAAACATAGGATATTTGGCGTGATACGGTGGGTCAAAACCTTCGGGAGATTATATAATGGAATTTACCGACCGAAGAAGTATCGTGCAAGAAAACGGAGTCCGGAAGAGGCACACGAGGTGTCCACGAGGCAGGGGGGCGCGCTAGGGGGTTAAGGGCGCGCCCTCCCACGCCTCGTGGAAGCCTCGTGGCCTTTCCCGGACTACTTCTTATTTTTCCTATTTTTCTAAATATTCCAAACCGGAGAAAAATTGCCATTAGAAACTGTTTTGGAGTCGGTTTACTTACCGGTACCAACGTACCCTATTCCTTTTTCGGAGTCTGAAACGTTCTGGAAAGTGTCCCTTATGTATTCCTCTGGGGTTATGGTTCAATAATATTAGTTTCAACATTTATGTGATTACCTGAGATGTAATGTTTGATTCTTTGACCGTTAACCACCTTCGGATTCGTGCCTTCGAAGTTGTTGATTTTTATGGCACCGGAATGATAGACCTCCTCGATAACATAAGGACCTTCCCATTTAAAGAGAAGCTTTCCTGCAAAAAAATCTTAAACGAGAGTTGAATAGCAACACATAATCACCTACATTAAACTCACGCTTTTGTATCCTTTTGTCATGCCATCTTTTAACGTTTTCTTTAAACAGTTTGGCATTGTCATAGGCTTGGGTTCTCCATTCATCAAGTGAGCTAATATCAAATAACCTCTTCTCACCGGCAAGTTTGAAATCATAATTGAGCTCTTTAATGGCCCAATATGCCTTATGTTCCAGTTCGAGAGGTAAGTGACATGCTTTTCCATAAACCATTTTATATGGAGACATACCCATAGGATTTTTATATGCAGTTCTATAGGCCCATAATGCATCATCAAGTTTCTTGGACCAATTCTTTCTAGATCTATTAACAGTCTTTTGCAAAATTAATTTGAGCTCTCTGTTACTCAATTCTACTTGACCACTAGACTGTGGGTGATACGGAGATGCAATTCTATGATTAACATCATACTTTGCAAGCATTTTACAAAAGCACCATGAATAAAATGTGAACCACCATCAGTCATTAAATATCTAGGGACTCCAAACCTCGGAAAAATAACTTCTTTAAGCATCTTAATAGGGGTGTTATGATCAGCACTACTAGTTGGAATAGCTTCTACCCACTTAGTAATGTAATCAACAGCAACTAAAATATGCGTATACCCATTAGAGGAAGGAAACGGCCCCATATAGTCGAAGCCCCAAACATCAAATGGTTCAATAACGAGTGAATAATTCATAGGCATTTCTTGACGTCTACTAATATTACCAATTCTTTGACATTCATCACAAGACAAGACAAACTTACATGCATCTTTGAAGAGAGTAGGCCAATAAAAACCGGATTGCAATACCTTATGTGCAGTTCTATCTCCAGCGTGGTGTCCTCCATAAGCTTCGGAGTGACACTTGCTTAGGATCTGTTCCTGTTCCTGCTCAGGTATACAATGCCTAATAACACCATCTACTCCTTCTTTATAAAGGTGTGGGTCATCCCAAAAGTAATGTCTCAAATCATAGAAAAACTTTTTCTTTTGCTGGTAAGTGAAACTAGGTGGTATAAATTTGCAATAATGTAATTAGCATAATCAGCATACCATGGAACAGTACGAGAAGCATTTATGACAGCAAATTGTTCATCAGGAAAACTATCATCAATGGGTAGTGGGTCATCAAGAACATTCTCTAACCTAGACAAGTTGTCTGCAACGGGGTTCTCAGCTCCCTTTCTACCAATAATATGCAAATCAAATTCTTGTAGCAAGAGAACCCATCTAATAAGTCTAGGTTTAGCATCTTTCTTTTCCATGAGATATTTAATAGCAGCGTGATCAGTATGAATAGTTACATTAGAATCAACAATATAAGGTCTGAACTTATCACAAGCAAATACAATTGCTAAGAATTCTTTTTCAGTAATAGCATAGTTTCTCTGGGCACTATCTAGAGTTTTACTAGCATATTGGATAACATTCAACTTCTTATCAACTCTTTGTCCTAGAACAGCACCTACAGCATAATCGCTAGCATCACACATAATTTAAAAGGGTAAATTCCAATTAGGTGGCTGAACAATAGGTGCAGAAATCAAAGCTTTCTTAAGTATTTCAAATGCTTCTACACAATCATCATCAAAGACAAAAGGAATATCTTTTTGTAAGAGATTAGTCAGAGGCCGAGAAATTTTTGAGAAGTCCTTAATGAACCTCCTATAAAAACCGGCATGACCAAGGAAACTTCTTATACCTTTGATGTCCTTGGGGCACGGCATCTTTTCAATAGCATCAACTTTAGCTTTATCAACTTCAATACCTCTTTCAGAAATTTTATGCCCCAAGACAATACCTTCATTAACCATAAAGTGGCACTTCTCCCAATTCAAGACAAGGTTAGTTTCTTCACATCTCTGCAAAACTCGATCAAGGTTGGTCAAGCAATCATCAAAAGAGGATCCATAAACAGAGAAATCATCCATGAAAACCTCACAAATCTTTTCAAAAAGTCAGAGAATATAGCCATCATGCATCTTTGAAAGGTAACAGATGCATTACATAAACCAAAAGGCATACATCTATAAGCAAAGGTACCGAAAGGGCAAGTAAAAGTGGTCTTTTCTTGATCCTCAGCTGACACAGGTATTTGAGAGAAACCAGAGTAACCATCTAGAAAGCAAAAATGTGTATGTTTGGATAATCTTTCTAGCATTTGGTCAATGAAGGGCAAAGGGTAATGATCTTTTTTAGTAGCTTTATTTAATTTGCGGAAATCAATTACCATCCTATAGCCTGTAATAATTCTTTGCGGAATCAATTCATCTTTATCATTAGGCACGACAGTAATACCTCCCTTCTTAGGGACACAATGGACAGGACTTACCCACTGACTATCAGCAACGGGATAAATTATACCTGCTTCAAGGAGCTTTAATATTTCCTTTCTTACCACTTCTTTCATCTTAGGATTTAGCCATCGTTGGTGATCAATAACTAGTTTGGCGTCTTTCTCCAAATTTATTTTGTGTTGACATAGAGTGGGACTAATGCCCTTAAGATCATCAAGAGTATATCCAATAGCAGCATGGTGCTTCTTCAGAGTTTTCAATAATTTCTCTTCTTCATGCTCTGAAAGGTTAGCACTAATAATAACAGGATGTATCTTCTTTTCATCAAGATAAGCATATTTGAGAGTATCGGGTAATGGTTTAAGCTCAAACACTGGATCACCCTTGGGTGGAGGAGGATCCCCTAGGATTTCAACAGGCAAGTTGTGTTTCAGAATAGGTCCGTGTTTAAAGAATCTTCATCTATTTCCCTTCGTTCATTCATAAACATAGAAGCAAGACCAATAATTTCATCTTTACTAGGCAATTCCTCATCACGGGGTTGTCTACGAAATTTAGCAAAATTAAACTCATGAGACATATCACCCAAACCAATAGTAACAATATCCTTTTCGCAGTCTATCCTAGCATTAACAGTATTCAAGAAGGGTCTACCAAATATAATGGGACAAAAGCTATCTTGTGGGGAACCAAGAACAAGAAAATCAGCAGGATATTTAACCTTCCCACACAAGACTTCAACATCTCTAACAATCCCAATCGGTGAAATAGTATCTCTATTGGCAAGCTTAATGGTAACATCGATATCTTCTATCTCAGCACGTGCAATGTCATGCATAATTTCTTCGTATAAAGAATGAGGCATTGCCCTAGCACTAGCACCCATATCACACAAGCCATGATAACAATGATCTCCTATTTTAATAGAAATAACAGGCATGCCTACCACAAGGCTATGTTTATCTTTAGCACCAGGTTTAGCAATTCTAGCAGTCTCATCACAGAAGTAAATAACATGCCCTTCGATATTATCAGCCAAGAGATCTTTAACCATAGCAATATTAGGTTCAACTTTAACTTGCTCAGGGGGTTTGTGTGTCCTAATATTACTTTTGTTGACAACAGTTGAAGCTTTAGCATGATCCTTTATTCTAACAAGGAAAGGTGGTTTCTCAACATAAGCAGTAGGAACAATAGGATCATTGTAAGTGATAGTCTTTTCTTCCACTTTAATAGGTGCAACTACTTTTACTTCAATGGGAGGATTATATTTAAACCATTTCTCCTTTGGGAGATCAACATGAGTAGCAAAAGATTCACAGAAAGAAGCTACTATCTCAGAGTCAAGTCCATATTTAGTGCTAAATTCACGGAAAGCATCGGTATCCATAAAAGATTTAACACAATCAAACTTAGGTGTTATACCTGACTCTTTACCTTCGTCGAGGTCCCAGTCTTCAGAATTGCGTTTAATTCTTTCCAATAAATCCCATTTGAATTCAATAGTCTTCATCATAAAAGAGCCAGTACAAGAAGTATCGAGCATGGAGCGATTATAGAGAGAAAGCCGAGCATAAACTTTTGAATAATCATTTCTCTTGAGAGCTCATGATTGGGGCATGAATATAACATTGACTTAAGCCTCCCCCAAGCTTGAGCGATGCTTTCTCCTGGCGAGGCCAAAAATTATATATATAATTACGATCACGATGAACAAGGTGCATAGGATAAAACTTCTGATGAAATTCCAATTTCAATCGTTTGTAGTTCCATGATCCCATATCATCACATAGCCTATACCATGTCAATGCCTCTCCCTTCAAAGATAAAGGGAAGACCTTCTTCTTGATAACATCATCGGGCATACCTGCAAGCTTAAATAATCCACAAACTTCATCCACATAGATTAAGTGTAAATCGGGATGCAATGTTCCATCTCCTGCAAAAGGATTAGCTAGCAGTTTCTCTATCATACCCGAAGGAATTTCAAAGTAAACATTTTCAGTAGGTTGTAGGTGAGCAACTCTTTGCTCTACTGGTCGGGGTGAAGATACCCCGAACAAGCCCCTCAAAGGATTACTTTCCATAGTAACAAGTGACAGTAAATTTCAGCACACTATATAAATTTTTCCTTACCAAATTCCACCTACCAAAGGCGCTTCACTCCCCGGCAACGGCGCCAGAAAAGAGTCTTGATGACCCACAAGTGTAGGGGATCTATCGTAGTCCTTTCGATAAGTAAGAGTGTCGAACCCAACGAGGAGCAGAAGGAAATGACAAGCGGGTTTCAGTAAGGTATTCTCTGCAAGCACTGAAATTATCGGTAACAGATAGTTTTGTGATAAGGTAATTTATAACGGGTAACAAGTAATGAAAGTAAATAAGGTGCAGCAAGATGGCCCAATCCTTTTTGTAGCAAAGGACAAGCCTGGACAAACTCTTATATAGAGAAAAGCGGCCCCGAGGACACATGGGAATTACCGTCAAGCTAGTTTTCATCACGCTCATATGATTCGCGTTCGTTACTTTGATAATTTGGTATGTGGGTGGACCGGTGCTTGGGTGCTGTCCTTACTTGGACAAGCATCCCACTTATGATTAACTCCTATTGCAAGCATCCGCAACTACAAAAGAAGTATTAAGGTAAACCTAACCATAGCATGAAACATATGGATCCAAATCAGCCTCTTGCGAAGCAACTCATAAACTAGGGTTTAAGCTTCTGTCACTCTAGCAACCCATCATCTACTTATTACTTCCCAATGCCTTCCTCTAGGCCCAAACAATGGTGAAGTGTCATGTAGTCGACGTTCACATAACACCACTAGAGGAAAGACACCATACATCTCATCAAAATATCGAACGAATACCAAATTCACATGACTACTTATAGCAAGACTGAAGGAAATATGCCCTAGAGGCAATAATAAAGTTATTATTTATTTCCTTATTTCATGATAAATGTTTATTATTCATGCTAGAATTGTATTAACCGGAAACTTGATACATGTGTGAATACATAGACAAAAAGAGTGTCACTAGTATGCCTCTACTTGACTAGCTCGTTGATCAAAGATGGTTAAGTTTCCTAGCCATAGACATGAGTTGTCATTTGATTAACGGGATCACATCATTAGGAGAATGATGTGATTGACTTGACCCATTCCGTTAGCTTAGCACTTGATCGTTTAGTATGTTGCTATTGCTTTCTTCATGACTTATACATGTTCCTATGACTATGAGATTATGCAACTCCCGTTTACCGGAGGAACACTTTGTGTGCTACCAAACGTCACAATGTAGCTGGGTGCTTATAAAGGTGCTCTACAGGTGTCTCCGAAGGTACTTGTTGAGTTGGCATATTTCGAGATTAGGATTTGTCACTCCGATTGTCGGAGAGGTATCTCAGGGCCCACTCGGTAATACACATCACTATAAGCCTTGCAAGCATTGTAACTAATGAGTTAGTTGCGGGATGATGTATTATGGAACAAGTAAAGAGACTTGTCGGTAACGAGATTGAACTAGGTATTGAGATACCGACGATCGAACCTCGGGCAAGTAACATACCGATGACAAAGGGAACAACATATGTTGTTATGCGGTTCGACCGATAAAGATCTTCATAGAATATGTAGGAGCCAATATGGGCATCCAGGTTCCGCTATTGGTTATTGACCAGCGAGGTGTCTCGGTCATGTCTAGATAGTTCTCGAACCCGTAGGGTCCGCACGCTTAAACGTTCGTTGACGATATAGTATTATATGAGTTATGTATGTTGGTGACCGAATGTTGTTCGGAGTCCCGGATGAGATCACGGACATGACGAGGAGCTCCGGAATGGTCCAGAGGTAAATATTCATATATTGGATGATATGGTTAGGCCAAGGGGTCAGGCCCACGGGGCTATAAGTCGGTGCAAAAGGAGTTTTGCGGAGGCCAGGGGGCCAAACGCCGGAGACCCTGGCGTCTGGCCCTGGGCCAGACGCCGAGGCCCATGGCGTCTGGGCCAGACGCCAAGGATTGTGGCGTTTGGTCCTGGAGTCCGAGTGGGACTCTTGCCTTTCGGGCAAAACCGACTTTGAGGAGGCTTTTGCTCCAAGTTTCGACCCAGGGCTCAACATATAAATAGAGGGGCAGGGCTAGCACCAAAGACACATCAAGAAACAGCAAGCTGTGTACCGGCAACCCCGTCCCCTCTAGTTTATCCTCCGTCATAGTTTTCGTAGTGCTTAGGCGAAGCCCTGCGGAGATTGTTCTTCACCAACACCATCACCACGCCGTCGTGCTGCCAGAACTCATCTACTACTTCGCCCCTCTTGTTGGATCAAGAAGGCGAGGACGTCATCGAGCTGAACGTGTGCTGAACGCGGAGGTGCCGTACGTTCGGTACTTGACCGGGACAGATCGTGAAGGTGTACGACTACATCAACCGCGTTGATAAACGCTTTCGCTTACGGTCTACGAGGGTACGTAGATTACACTCTCCCCTCTCATTGCTATGCATCAACCTTATCTTGCGTGTGCGTAGGAATTTTTTTGAAATTACGACGTTCCCCAACAGTGGCATCCGAGCCAGGTTTATGCGTAGATGTTATATGCACGAGTAGACACAAGTGAGTTGTGGGTGATACAAGTTATACTGCTTACTAGCATGTCATACTTTGGTTCGGCGGTATTGTTGGATGAAACGGCCCGGACCGACATTACGCGTACGCTTACGCGAGACTGGTTCTACCGACGTGCTTTGCACACAGGTGGTTGGCGGGTGTCAGTTTCTCCAACTTTAGTTGAACCGAGTGTGGGTACGCCCGGTTCTTGAGAAGGTTAAAACAGCACTAACTTGACAAACTATCGTTGTGGTTTTGATGCGTAGGTAAGAACGGTTCTTGCTCAGCCCGTCGCAGCCACGTAAAACTTGCAACAATAAAGTAGAGGACGTCTAACTTGTTTTTGCAGGGCATGTTGTGATGTGATATGGTCAAGACATGATGCTATATTTTATTGTATGAGATGATCATGTTTTGTAACCGAGTTATCGGCAACTGGCAGAAGCCATATGGTTGTCACTTTATTGTATGCAATGCAATCGCCCTGTAATTGCTTTACTTTATCACTAAGTGGTAGCGATAGTCGTAGAAGCAATAGTTGGCGAGACGACAACGATGCTACGATGGAGATCAAGGTGTCGCGCCGGTGACAATGGTGATCATGACGGTGCTTCGGAGATGGAGATCACAAGCACAAGATGATGATGGCCATATCATATCACTTATATTGATTGCATGTGATGTTTATCTTTTATGCATCTTATTTTGCTTAGATCGACGGTAGCATTATAAGATGATCTCTCACTAATTTTCAAGGTATAAGTGTTCTCCCTGAGTATGCACCGTTGCGAAAGTTCTTCGTGCTGAGACACCACGTGATGATCGGGTGTGATAAGCTCTACGTTCAAATACAATGGGTACAAGACAGTTTTGCACACGCGGAATACTCAGGTTAAACTTGACGAGCCTAGCATATGCAGATATGGCCTCGGAACACTGGAGACTGAAAGGTCGAGCGTGAATCATATAGTAGATATGATCAACATAGTGATCTTCACGATTGAAAAATACTCCATCTCACGTGATGATCGGACATGGTTTAGTTGATTTGGATCACGTGATCATTTAGATGACTAGAGGGATGTCTACCTAAGTGGGATTTCTTGAGTAATATGATTAATTGAACTTAAATTTATCATGAACTTAGTCCTGGTAGTATTAGCATATCTATGTTTTAGATCAATAGCTGGCGTTTAGCTCCCCTGTTTTATTTTTGATATGTTCCTAGAGAAAACTAAGTTGAAAGATGTTAGTAGCAAAGATGCGGATTGGATCCATGATCTGAGGATTATCCTCATTGCTGCATAGAAGAATTATGTCCTAGATGCACCGCTAGGTGACAGACCTATTGCAGGAGCAAATGCAGATGTTATGAACGTTTGGCTAGCTCAATATGATGACTACTTGATAGTTTAGTGCACCATGCTTAACGGCTTAGAATCGGGACTTCAAAGACGTTTTGAACGTCATGGACCATATGAGATGTCCCAGGAGTTGAAGTTAATATTTCAAGCAAATACCCGAGTTGAGAGATATGAAGTCTCCAACAAGTTCTATAGCTAAAAGATGGAGGAGAATAGCTCATGCAGTGAGCATGTGCTCAGATTGTCTGGGTACTACAATCACTTGAATCAAGTGGGAGTTAATCTTCCAGATAAGATAGTGATTGCCAGAGTTCTCTAGTCACTTTCACCAAGTTACTAGAACTTCGTGATGAACTATAATATGCAAGGGATAACAGAAACAATTCCCAAGCTCTTCGTGATTCTGAAATCGACGAAGGTAGAAATCAAGAAAGCATCAAGTGTTGATGGTTGACAAGACCACTAGTTTCAAGAAAAGGGCAAAGGGAAGAAGGGGAACTTCAAGAAGAACGGCAAGCAAGTTGCTGCTCAAGTGAAGAAGCCCAAGTCTGGACCTAAGCCTGAGACTAAGTGCTTCTACTGCAAAGGGACTTGTCACTGGAAGCGGAACTGCCCCAAGTATTTGGCGGATGAGAAGGATGGCAAAGTGAACAAGCTATATTTGATATACATGTTATTGATGTGTACTTTACTAGTGTTTATAGCAACCCCTCGGTATTTGATACTGGTTCAGTTGCTAAGAGAAGTAACTCGAAACGGGAGTTGCAGAATGAACAGAGACTAGTTAAGGGTGAAGTGACGATGTGTGTTGGAAGTGGTTCCAAGATTGATATGATCCTCATCGCACACTCCCTATACTTTCCGGATTAGTGTTGAACCTAAATAAATGTTATTTGGTGTTTGCGTTAAGCATGAATATGATTTGATCATGTTTATTGCAATACAGCTATTCATTTCAAGTCAGAGAATAATTGCTGTTCTGTTTATATGAATAAAACCCTCAATGGTCATACACCCAAGGTGAATGGTTTATTGAATCTCGATCGTAGTGAAACACATATTCATAATATTGAAGCCAAAAGATGCAAAATTAATAATGATAGTGCGACTTAGTTGTGGCACTGCCGTTTAGGTCATATTGGTGTAAATCGCATGAAGAAAATCCATGCTGATGGGCTTTTGGAATCACTTGATTATGAATCAGTTGATGCTTGCGAACCATGCCTCATGGGCAAGATGACTAAGACTCCGAAACAATGGAGCGAGCAACAGACTTGTTGGAAATAATACATACTAATGTATGCAGTCTGATGAGTGTTGAGGCTCGCGGCAGGTATCGTTATTTTCTGATCTTCACAGATGATTTGAGCAGATATGGGTATATCTACTTGATGAAACATAAATCTGAAACATTTGAAAAG
This sequence comes from Triticum aestivum, assembly GCF_018294505.1. Lineage (NCBI taxonomy): Eukaryota > Viridiplantae > Streptophyta > Magnoliopsida > Poales > Poaceae > Triticum > Triticum aestivum. The sequence continues at coordinate 124,574,347 of NC_057811.1, read as the reverse complement.
TTCAGATAATTTCAGAGTGAAGTGGAAAATCATCGTAATATGAAAATAAAGTTTCTATGATCTGATCGTGGAGGTGAATATTTGAGTTGCGAGTTTGGTCTTCATTTGAAACAATGTGGAATAGTTTCGCAACTCACGCCACCCGGAACACCACAGCGTAATGGTGTGTCCGAACATTGTAACTGTACTTTATCAGATATGGTGCAATCTATGATGTCTCTTACCGATTTACCACTATCATTTTGGGTTTATGCATTAGAGACAGCTGCATTCACGTTGAATAGGGCACCATCTAAATCCGTTGAGACGACACTGTATGAACTGTGGGTTGGCAAGAAACCAAAGTTGTTGTTTCTTAAAGTTTGGGGTTGCGATACTTATGTGAAAAAGTTTCATCCTGATAAGCTTAAACCCAAATCGGAGAAATGTATCTTCATAGGATACCCAAAGGAGATAGTTGGGTACACCTTCTATCACAGATCCGAAGGCAAGACATTTATTGCTAAGAATGGATCCTTTCTAGAGAAGGAATTTCTCTCGAAAGAAGTGAGTGGGAGGAAAGTAGAACTTGATGAGGTAACTGTACCTGCTCCCTTATTGGAAAGTAGTTCATCACAGAAATCTGTTCCTGTGACTCCTATACCAATTAGTGAGGAAGCTAATGATGATGATCATGTAACTTCAGATCAAGTTACTACCGAACCTTGTAGGTCAACCAGAGTGAGATCCGCACCAGAGTGGTACGGTAATCCTGTTCTGGAGGTCATGTTACTTGACCATGATGAACCTACGAACTATGAGGAAGCGATGATGAGCCCAGATTCCGCGAAATGGCTTGAGGCCATGAAATCTAAGATGGGATCCATGTATGAGAACAAAGTGTGGACTTTGGTTGACTTGCCCGATGATCGGCAAGCCATAGAAAATAAATGGATCTTCAAGAGGAAGAAGGACGCTGATAGTAGTGTTACTATCTACAAAGCTAGACTTGTCGAAAAAGGTGTTGACAAAGTTCAAGGTGTTGACTATGATGAGATTTTCTCACTCGTAGCGATGCTTAAGCCTGTCCGAATCATGTTAGCAAATTGCCACATTTTATGAAATCTGGCAAATGGATGTCAAAACTACATTCCTTAATGGATTTCTTAAAGAAGAGTTGTATATGATGCAACCAGAAGGTTTTGTCGATCCTAAAGGTGCTAACAAAATGTGCAAGCTCCAGCGATCCATCTATGGACTGGTGCAAGTATCTCAGAATTGGAATATACGCTTTGATGAGTTGATCAAAGCATATAGTTTTATACAGACTTGCGGTGAAGCCTGTATTTACAAGAAAGTGAGTGGGAGCACTACATCATTTCTGATAAATATATGTGAATGACATATTGTTGATCGGAAATAATGTAGAATTTTCTGGAAAGCATAAAGGAGTATTTGAAAGGAGTTTTTCAAAGAAAGACCTCGGTGAAGCTGCTTACATATTGAGCATCAAGATCTATAGAGATAGATCAAGACACTTGATAAGATTTTTCAATGAGTACATACCTTGACAAGATTTTGAAGTAGTTCAAAATGGAACAGTCAAAGAAAGAGTTCTTGCCTGTGTTACAAGGTGTGAAATTGAGTAAGACTCAAAGCCCGACCACGGCAGAAGATAGAAAGAGAATGAAAGTCATTCCCTATGCCTCAGCCATAGGTTCTATAAAGTATGCCATGCTGTGTACCAGATCTATTGTATACCCTACACTGAGTTTGACAAGGGAGTACAATAGTGATCTAGGAGTAGATCACTGGACAGCAGTCAGAATTATCCTTAGTGGAATAAGGATATGTTTCTCGATTATGGAGGTGACAAAGGTTCGTCGTAAAGGGTTACGTCGATGCAAGTTTTGACACTGATCCAGATGACTCTAAGTCTCAATCTGGATACATATTGAAAGTCGGAGCAATTAGCTAGAGTAGCTCCGTGCAGAGCATTGTTGACATAGAAATTTGCAAAATACATACGGATCTGAATGTGGCAGACCCGTTGACTAAACTTCTCTCACAAGCAAAACATGATCACACCTTAGTACTCTTTGGGTGTTAATCACATAGCGATGTGAACTAGATTATTGACTCTAGTAAACCCTTTGGGTGTTGGTCACATGACGATGTGAACTATGGGTGTTAATCACATGGTGATGTGAACTATTGGTGTTAAATCACATGGCGATGTGAACTAGATTATTGACTCTAGTGCAAGTGGGAGACTGAAGGAAATATGCCCTAGAGGCAATAATAAAGTTATTATTTATTTCCTTATTTCATGATAAATGTTTATTATTCATGCTAGAATTGTATTAACTGGAAACTTGATACATGTGTGAATACATAGACAAACAGAGTGTCACTAGTATGCCTCTACTTGACTAGCTCGTTGATCAAAGATGGTTAAGTTTCCTAGCCATAGACATGAGTTGTCATTTGATTAACGGGATCACATCATTAGGAGAATGATGTGATTGACTTGACCCATTCCGTTAGCTTAGCACTTGATCGTTTAGTATGTTGCTATTGCTTTCTTCATGACTTATACATGTTCCTATGACTATGAGATTATGCAACTCCCGTTTACCGGAGGAACACTTTGTGTGCTACCAAACGTCACAACGTAACTGGGTGATTATAAAGGTGCTCTACAGGTGTCTCCGAAGGTACTTGTTGAGTTGGCGTATTTCGAGATTAGGATTTGTCACTCCGATTGTCGGAGAGGTATCTCTGGGCCCACTCGGTAATACACATCACTATAAGCCTTGCAAGCATTGTAACTAATGAGTTAGTTGCGGGATGATGTATTACGGAACGAGTAAAGAGACTTGCCGGTAACGAGATTGAACTAGGTATTGAGATACCGACGATCGAACCTCGGGCAAGTAACATACCGATGACAAAGGGAACAACGTATGTTGTTATGCGGTTCGACCGATAAAGATCTTCGTAGAATATGTAGGAGCCAATATGGGCATCCAGGTTCCGCTATTGGTTATTGACCAGAGAGGTGTCTCGGTCATGTCTACATAGTTCTCGAACCCGTAGGGTCCGCACGCTTAAACGTTCGTTGACGATATAGTATTATATGAGTTATGTATGTTGGTGACCGAATGTTGTTCTAAGTCCCGGATGAGATCACGGACATGATGAGGAGCTCCGAAATGGTCCAGAGGTAAAGATTCATATATTGGATGATATGGTTAGGCCAAGGGGTCAGGCCCACGGGGCTATAAGTCGGTGCAAAAGGAGTTTTGCGGAGGCCAGGGGGCCAAATGCCGGAGACCCTGGTGTCTGGCCCTGGGCCAGACGCCGAGGCCCACGGCGACTGGGCCAGACGCCAAGGATTGTGGCGTTTGATCCTGGAGTCCGAGTGGGACTCTTGGCTTTCGGGCAAAACCGACTTTGAGGAGGCTTTTGCTCCAAGTTTCGACACCAGGGCTCAACATATAAATAGAGGGGCAAGGCTAGCACCAAAGACACATCAAGAAACACCAAGCCGTGTACCGGCAACCCCGTCCCCTCTAGTTTATCCTCCGTCATAGTTTTCGTAGTGCTTATGCGAAGTCCTGCGGAGATTGTTCTTCACCAACACCGTCACCACACCGTCGTGCTGCCGGAACTCATCTACTACTTCGCCCCTCTTGCTGGATCAAGAAGGCGAGGACGTCATCGAGCTGAACGTGTGCTGAATGCGGTGGTGCCGTACATTCGGTACTTGATCGGGACGGATCGTGAAGGTGTACGACTACATCAACCGCGTTGATAAACGCTTCCGCTTACGGTCTACGAGGGTACATAGATTACACTCTCCCCTCTCGTTGCTATGCATCACCATGATCTTGCGTGTGCGTAGGATTTTTTTTTTGAAATTACTATGTTCCCCAACAAAGACTTCTCCCATGTCCTCAGGAACAAACGTAACTACTCACAAATCATATTCATGTTCATAATCAAAGGGGTATTAATATGCATAATGGATCTGAACATATAATCTTCCACCAAATAAACCAACTAGCATCAACTACAAGGAGTTATCAACACTACTAGCAACCCACAGGTACCAATCTGAGGCTTTGGAACAAAGATTGGATACAAGAGATGAACTAGGGTTTTAGAGGAGATGGTGCTGGTGAAGATGTTGATGGAGATTGACCCCCTCCCGATGAGAGGATCGTTGGTGGTGAGGATGGCGATGATTTCCCCCTCCCGGAGGGAAGTTTCCCCGGCAGAACAGCTCTGCCGGAGCCCTAGATTGGTTCCGCCTCGTGGCGGCGGATTTTCTTCCCGAAAGCTTTCTTATGATTTTTTCCAAGGTAAAAGACCTCATATAGCAGAAGATGGGCACCGGAGGCCTGCTAGGGGGCCCACGAGGCAGGGGGCACGCCCAGGGGGTAGGGCACGCCTCCCACCCTCGTGGCCAGAGTGTGGCCCCCTCTGGTATTTTCTCTGCTCAGTATTTTTTATTAATTCCAAAAATGACTTCCGTGAAGTTTCAGGACTTTTGGAGTTGTGCAGAATAGGTCTCTAATATTTGCTCCTTTTCCAGCCCAGAATTCCAGCTGCCGGCATTCTCCCTCTTCATGTAATCCTTGTAAAATAAGAGAGAATAGGCATAAGTATTGTGACATAATGTGTAATACAGCCCATAATGCAATAAATATTGATATAAAAGCATGATGCAGAATGGACGTATCAGTTCCGAGCATCCCCCCGGCAACTACATGGGCCTAATGGGCCAAGTAGGGGACAGACCAGCCCCTAAGGGGCTGGTGCACCCCATGTAGGCTGAAATACGAGGGGAAGGAAAGAGGAGAAGGGAGAAAGGAAGGGGAGGGATTCGGCCTCCCCCCTTCCTTCCTCCTCCGTCCTCCTTCCTTCCCCCTCTCGTGGATATGGAAACAGGGGAGGCCGAAATGGGAGGCGCCCAAGTAAGATTCCTCCTACTTGGGGCACCGCCTTGGCTGCCTCTCGTCCCCTCCAACCTATATATATGAAGGGGGGCACCGCTAGAACACACACCAACAGTTGTTAGATGTGTGTGGCACCGCCCTCCACAGTTTACGCCTCTAGTCATATCTTCGTAGTGCTTAGGCGAAGCCCTGCGCGGATCACACTTCACCATCACCGTCACCACGTTGTTGTGCTGACGAAACTCTCCCTCGACACTTTGCTGGATCAAGAGTTCGAGGGACGTCATCGAGCTGAACATGTGCAGAACTCGGAGGTGTCGTACGTTCGGTGCTTGGTCGGTCGGAACGAGAAGAAGTTCGACTACATCAACGGCGTTGTCAAACGCTTCCGCTTTCGGTCTACGGGGGTACATAGACACACTCTCCCCCTCTCGTTTCTATGCATCTCCTAGATAGATCTTGCGTGAGCGTGGGAATTTTATTTAAAATTGCATGCTATGTTTCCCAACAGTGGCATCTGAGCCAGGTCTATGCGTAGATGATATGCACAAGTAGAACACAAAGAGTTGTGGGCGATGATCGTCATACTTCTTACCACCAATGTCTTATTTTGATTCGGCGGTATTGTTGGATGAAGCGGCCCGGACCAACCTTACATGACTACGTTCATGAGACCGGTTCCACCGACAGAGATGCAACTAGTTTTGCATAAAGGTGGCTGGCGGTTGTCTGTTTCTCCAACTTTAGTTGAATCGAATTTGACTGCTGCCAGTCCTTGTTGAAGGTTAAAACAGCAAACTTGATGAATCACCGTTGTGGTTTTGATGCGTAGGTAAGAACGGTTCTTGCTAGAAGCCCGTAGCAGCCAAGTAAAACTTGCAACAACAGAGTAGAGGATGTCTAACTTGTTTTTGCAGGGCATGTTGTGGTGTGATATGGTCAAGACATGATGTGATATATGTTATTGTATGAGATGATCATGTTTCATAGAAGTTATCAACAACTGGCGGGAGCCTTATGGTTGTCGCTGTCGGAGTAAACGGCCACAGGTAGCCTAACCGACTGCCCCTGGATCTTCTGAAAAATTATCAGGCCTTTGGGCCTCCAAGCACTCCGAGCATTGGACCACCTCCCCTGGCCGCCTACCCCTGAAGCCGACTCACGGGAGGCGGCCCAGCCTCAGCAACCTCCCCCCTAGGATATCCGCGGGGTGGCCGACTCCAGGAAGCCGGCCTCGAAGAGCGCCGACTCCAAGAAGACGGCCGAGACCACAACCACCAAAGCTACACCCACATAACGGTGACAAGACGGGGTGTGGCCACAGTGCGTCCCACTACCCCTGAAGCCTGAGGCAGGCATGGCCACAGGAGGCCGTACGGGACGGCCGTCTCCCGTTCGGCTCGGCACTGTAGCCATGCTAGCCTCAACGTCATCCACGACAGACTCCCGTACGGCCCACGGGCGGCGGGTCCCCTCGGCCAGAGAGAAGCGCGGAGGCGGCCCGGCCTCCCCCAGTCGGCCAAGGGCATAGCCGGCCCCCAGAAGCCGGCTACCCCCTCCCTTGAAGCATGCGCCCCATTAAGGAGCCAAGACGAGGTAAGGCTACAGTGAGGACCCTCGAGGCGGCCCACTGTAGCCACGATTACCTCAACAACGCCCTCATCATCAGGGGCGAGGCTACAGTAAGCAGCCGCCGACAAGATCCTAGGCGGTGGGGCCGGCCTGTCGACCAAGAGGCCGGCAGCCGGCAGGACCCACTAGTCGGCGGGCCCCAACAACCGGCGGAGAAGCCGGCGAGCGTAGACACTGATGGCTGGGACCAGAGCCCAGCCGGATTACAATTGTACCCCCGGGGGGTAGGCCTATATAAACCCCCCGGAGCACCCATGCAAAGGGTTGGCTTCTGAGCATAGCACACACACCATAGAGAGAGAGAAGTGAGAGCTAGCCTTGTTCTTCTTCTCCCTTGAACCCAACAGCTCTAGGAGCGATTGTAGCTACTTTTACTGATCTAGTGATCATGCGGAGACCCCGCAGAGCAGGACTAGGGGTGTTATCTCCTCGGAGAGCCCCGAACCTGGGTAAGATCCGCCGGCGTGCATGTCTTCGCCTCATCCCGTTTCCAGGCACCGGCGACGTCTTATTGGCACCCACAATGATAAGCCACCCGTTGGCATATGTCGCACCAACCACCCGACATTTGGCGCCCACCGTGGGGCCAGGTGCACCGTCGTCCGGAGACCTGTTCTGGACGGGAACCCTCTTCCTCCCCCGCGAGCGCAGCCAGCCTGCTGCGCCCGATGGCGTTTGCCTCGACGCGCTGCAAGGCGTCGACGACGCCTGCGCAGCGAGCTGCCTCGCCGATCTGCTCGGCGAGACTCGCATCTCCGACGAGCCTGCGTCCGACGCAGGCACGGACTACCCCGAGAGCCGCCTCGTCAGCCTCCTCGACCAGCTTCACGTCTCCAGCGAGCCTGCTGCAGATGTGGAGTCGGTCGGCTCCACCGACCCGATGCTTGTCGACTCCGACACGGCATCGCTCGACGCTTACCCCTCCGACGTGGTGGTCTTCGACGATCCTCTCCCTCGAGCTGACAGCGGCAGCAGCGCTGTCACCGAAGTGCTGGTCATCAGCCACGTCGCCAACTCGGGCGAGAACGCCCACGACGCCCTGCAAGCGGCGATGCACGACCTCTCCGTCCCCATCCCGGCCGATGCCGACGCCGAGACCCTGGAGGCACGCCGCCTCGCCCTCATCGCGGAAGGCCAGAAGATAGCCTCCATGAGACGCCTCACCGAGGCCCACCAGCGCGAAGTCGACCGCGCCGCCTTCGGTACGCCGCCGCCTAGCGGCCCGAGCCGAGCCGGCTTCGTCCAGAAGCGCGGCGCGGCCGTCGCCAGCATGCTGGGGGCGGATCGCCCCGTCTACGCCACCCCGCTCGAGAATCTGCGAGCCGCTCAGGCGGCCGCAGAAGAGCTCAATGGGCTGGGAGCCGATGAGCTCCCCTACATGACAAGACGGATCCAGCAGCTGATCGACGCGGCTGCAGAACGGCACGAAGCCGGCGCCCGTGCTGATAGTCATCCCCCGCGCCGGGAGCACGCCGCGACGTCCCGCTCGCCGACTGCGAGCGGCGCGCGGCGCGCCAGAAGAAAGACAAGGAGCCGGCTGCCAGCCGCAGCCGGACTCACATCACCATGGAGCGCGACGCGGAGGGCCGCCCTCGAGCGGTGGAGCACCAAGGAAATCTGCCTCCTCCCCCGCCTCGAAGAGAAAGACGTCTCACTCCGCCGCCTATCACGCACCCGACTCTTGGCGACCGACTCGGACGCCGAGAAGGAGTCGGCGAGAACGACGCCCGCCACCGGATCGACCGCCTTGCTCGATCCTTGGCGTTAGAAGAAGAAGACGATGTCGGCCCGCCATGTTTTGGCCCCCGCATCCGCGACGAGCCCTTCCCCAAAGGGTTCTCGCTCCCCAGAGACACGCCCAAGTACAACGGCTCAGTGAAGCCGGAAGACTGGCTCATCGACTACTCCACGGCCGTCAGCATAGCCAACGGCAATCGGCGCGTCGCCGTGAAGTACGTCCCCCTCATGCTGCAAGGCACGGCGCGCACATGGCTCAACAGCCTCAAGCCCTACAGCATCAACAGTTGGCTGGACTTCACGGAAGTCTTCGTCCGCAACTTCACCAGCACCTACAAGCGGCCTCCCAAGCCTCGCCAGCTCTCCCTCTGCGTCCAAGGGCCCAACGAGTCGACCCGCGACTACCGCATGCGGTGGGCCGAGCTCCGCAACTCCTACGAGAGGGTGCATGAGGTCCAGGCCATCGAGTACTTCACCGCCGGGTGCCGAGAGGGCACCCTCCTCAAGCACCGACTCCTCTGCGACGAGCCGGCTACCCTCGAAGAGTTGCTGGTCATCGCGGACAAGTACGCCACGGCCGACTCCTCGATGAAGACCGAGCTCCGAGTAGTCGCCTCGGGAAAGGTGATTGCTCCGGCTCCCAAGACGCCGGCTGGCGACCCTAATCGGCGCCCCTACCAGAACGACCACAAGCGCAAGGCCCCCATGCCGACTTCCGCCAGTCGGCAGGTGGCTACCGTTGAAGACGAGCAGCCCGAGGAACGGCCCGCTCCCAAGAAGAAGGGCGGCAGGCCGGCTTGGCAGCCGGCATTCTCTTACGAGCAAGCTCTTGACGCCCCTGCAAGTTCCACAGCGGCGCGAAGCCGTCAAACCACACGACCCGAAAATGCCATTGGCTCACCCGCATCACCAAGGGCGAGGGGATGCTGCCGCCTCCGCCTCCTGGTCCGCCGCCTCCAGCCCCCCAGCTGCCGGCGGCTCGACCGGCAGTCGGCGCCATCCAAGACGAATTCCCTGAAGAGCACGCCGCCTATGTCGTCTTCACCAGTCAAGCCGACGACAAGCGCGGTCGGCGCCGACAGCATCAGGAAGTCAATGCAGTCGCCTCTAGCGCCCCCGAGTTCATGCATTGGTCAGAGAAGCCAATCAGCTGGAGCTAGGCCGACCATCCAGAGGTGATGCCCTCTCCTGGCTCCTATGCAATGGTCTAGGATGTCACCCTCGCGACGGAGAGGCGAGCTGCCCGATTCTCCCGCGTCCTGATAGATGGCGGAAGCAGTATCAACATACTGTACCGCGATACCATGGAGAAGCTGAACATCAAGGCGAAGCAGCTCATGCCGAGCCGCACCGTCTTCCATGGTATCGTCCCCGGCCTGTCTTGCTCCCCAATCGGCAAGATCAAAATGGATGTTCTCTTCGAAGACAAAGATCATTTTCGCCGAGAAGCGATCTGGTTCGAGGTAGTAGACTTGGAGAGCCCCTACCATGCTCTGCTTGGCTGACCTGCTCTGGCCAAGTTCATGGCTGTGCCCCACTACGCATACCTGAAGATGAAGATGCCGAGCTCGAAGGGGATCATCACGGTAGCCGGCGACTACAAGAAGTCCATCGAGTGCGCCATGGCCAGCAGCCGGCTGGCCGAGTCCCTCGTGGTGGCAGAAGAGAAGAAGATGCTGGAACGGGTTGTGGCCATGGCCGGCAAGCAGCCGGCCCTGTCCCCCAACCCCAAAGATTGTGATGCGCAGGGCTCCTTCCAGCCTGCCAAAGAGACGAAGAAGATACCTCTGGACCCGGAGAACCCGGAGAGGTTCGCTGTCATTGGGGCGAACTTGGACAGTAAATAGGAAGGCGAGCTCGTCGACTTCCTCCGTGAGAATCGAGACATTTTTGCATGGTCCCCAAAGGACATGCCGGGTGTCCCGAAGGATTTCGCGAGCACAAATTACATGTCCGCGCTGACGCGAAGCCCGTCAAGCAACCCCTCCGCCGACTATCAGAAGAGAAGCAAAGAATCGTGGGAGAAGAGATAGCCCGGCTCCTTGCCGCTGGCTTTATCATGGAAGTGTTCTTTCCAGAATGGCTTGCCAACCCAGTTCTGGTTCTGAAGAAGAATAACAAGTGGCGTATGTGTATAGACTACACCAGCCTGAACAAGGCCTGCCCAAAGGATCCGTTTGCTCTGCCACGGATTGACCAAGTGATAGACTCCACAGCCGGATGCGAGCTGTTAAGTTTTTTGGATGCGTACTCAGGGTACCATCAGATCAAGTTGGACCCAGCTGACCGCCTGAAGACTGCCTTCATCACACCCTTTGGAGCTTTCTGCTACCTGACTATGACATTCGGCTTGAGGAATGCCGGTGCCACTTTTCAGCGTTGCATGCAGAAATGCCTCTTGAAACAACTCGGCAGAAATGCCCACGTCTATGTAGACGACATTGTGGTGAAGACAGAGAAGCGCGGCACCTTGCTGGAAGACCTGAAAGAAACATTCGCCAACTTGCGCCGATTCCAAATCAAGCTCAACCCCGAGAAGTGCGTGTTCGGAGTGCCAGCCGGCCAGCTGCTAGGCTTCCTGGTCTCCGAACGCGGCATCGAATGCAACCCCGTCAAGATCAAGGCCATCGAGAGGATGGAGATCCCACCAAACTGCGAGATGTGCAGAAGTTCACTGGCTGCTTAGCCTCCCTGAATCGTTTTATCAGCCGACTAGGAGAGAAGGCTCTCCCCCTGTACCGACTCATGAAGAAGTCCACTCACTTCGAGTGGAACGACCAAGCCGACCAAGCCTTCCATGAGTTGAAGAAAATGCTGACCACTCCGCCTGTCCTGGCGGCGCCGACTGAGAAGGAGCCCATGCTCCTCTACATCGCCGCGACTAGCCGAGTCGTCAGTACTGTTGTTGTGGTCCAGCGCCCGGAAGAAGGCCGAGCCCAGCTAGTCCAGAGGCCGGTGTACTATCTCAGCGAAGTGCTATCCAGCTCAAAGCAAAACTACCCGCACTACCAGAAGATGTGCTATGGGGTGTACTTCGCTGCCAAGAAACTGAAGCCCTACTTCCAAGAGCACCCCATCACGGTCGTGTGCACCGCCCCGCTCGCCGAGATCATAGGCAGCCGGGATGCATCCGGACGGGTGGCTAAATGGGCCATTGCACTGGCGCCCTACACGATCTTCTACCAACCCCGCACCGCCATCAAGTCCCAAGCGTTGGCCGACTTCCTCATCGACTGGGCCGAGAGCCAGTACCTACCGCCGGCTCCCGACTCTACCCATTGGCGGATGCACTTTGACGGGTCCAAGATGCGCACCGGCTTGGGAGCCGGCATCGTCCTCACCTCTCCCAAAGGCGACAAGCTCAAGTACACGCTGCAGATCCACTTCGCCGCCTCCAACAATGTGGCCGAGTACGAGGCGCTCGTGCATGGGCTCCGGCTGGCCAAGGAACTCGGCATACGCCCGATCCTGTGTTACGGCGACTCAGACTTGGTGGTCCAGTAGTCGTCTGGCGACTGGGACGCCAAGGACGCGAACATGGCGAGCTATCGATTCCTCGTCCAGCAGATCAGCGGATACTTCGAAGGGTGCGAGTTCCCCCACGTGCCAAGGGCCGACAACAACCAAGCAGATGCCCTAGCACGGATCGGCTCCACCCGACAAGACATACCGACTGGCGTCTCCCTCCAGCGCCTCCTCCTGTGCCGCCTGGGCGGCGGCCGCCTTCCGTGCCTCCGCCTCTCGCGCCTCCCGTTCCTCCCGTGCCTCCCGCGCGTTCCGTTCTGTCGCTTCCTGAAGGTCGGCACGGGGGTCCACGCGGCGAGTGGTGCTCCCAGACCCCCTCGGCGACTCGACGACGGAGGCGGCAGCCACCCGCTCAAGCGACAACGGAGCTCTGATCGTTTGGAGAAAAAGACAAGGGTTCAGGAACCACCAGAGAAAAGAAAGAAAAAGAGTATACAAAAAAATTCGAACTTACGCCGACACGGTCTGCGGTTGCTTCACCGTCTTGCGGAAGTGAACCGCCTTCGCGGTCGTCTCCTCCCGCCTGGTTGCTGCCGCCCCGCCCCTGGGTTTCTTCGTCCGACTGCCGAACAAACCCTGGGCGGCGCAACGCTTCTGCCCTCCGCCCCGAGCAGGCGGTGCAGCGGAGGAACCCGTGCCGCGTCCACATGCCGGCCGGCGGCGCGGGGCGACTTCGGCCTCATCGTCGTCCGGCCAGTCGTCGAAGGTGACTCCGTGCCCGGAGCCGCCTGCTTCGCCGCCGGCTTGGCCACCACCCGGCTCGATGTTGTCATCCATAGCGGCCGCCCCCAAGTCGGGGTCCTCCAGGTCGTGTTCCGTCCGGTCGGGGACGAATCGACGCTCCGTGTCTGACCCGCCGACCGGCCGAAGAAGAGGGCTCTGTCGAAAAACAAGCCGACTAAGTTAGAGTCGGCCAAGAGGAACTCGGCAACAAAGTTAAGAGAAAAAGAAGAAACAAGGAGAGCATACCGTGGGCGGTGGATTGGCTCGGCTGTATGGCTCCTTGCCGAACTGCCACTCTTCGGAGAGTTTGCAGTTCGCGAGGTAGTTCACCATATAGGCGACCTCCTCGTGCGGCATGTCCTTGGTGCACATCCGGCTCGGATCGAGCTGGCCGCTCATCTGACAGATCAGATGAGGACGGCTCTGGAGCGGAAGAACCCGGCGCGTGATGAAGGCGGCCAGAAGGTCGGGCCCCGTCAGGCCCTCCGACTGGGTCATCACTCGCACTCGGGCGACGGCTGCGGACCCAGCCGGCGTCAGAGTCACGGCCCGGAAGGACCACTGGGGCCGGCTAGGTAAGCCGGCAGGTTGATGTAGTCGCCCCGTGGGGCGATGTTCCGCACGTAGAAGTACGACTTTTGCCACTTCTTCACCGATTGGATCAGCGTGATGACGGGGAAGGGGTTGTCGGCGACCGACCTCCGCGACGTGATGAAGGCGCCAGTCTGAGCCGGCACGCCCTGCATGCGCGTGCCCAGCTTGGACTGGAAGAACTCCCCCCAGAGCTCGAGGGTAGGGAGGACACCGAGGTAGCCTTCGCACAGGGTGACGAAGGCTGACAGCAGCACCACCGCGTTTGGGGTGAGGTGGTGCGGCTGGAGCTGGTAGAAATCGAGCCAGGAGCGGAAGAAGGCGCTCACTGGCAGGCCATGCCGCGCAAGAAATGCGAGCGGAAGACCACCCGCTCGCCCTCCCGCGGCTCCGGCGTAATTTCCTTCGCCGGCGCAAGACGGACCTCCACCTTGTCTGCGCCGGGCAGCCGCCGCGTATTGCGGAGGAACTCGACGTGATCCTCGTGGACGTTGGAGCCGTCCCAATCCCCGCCATACAGCTCCGTGGCGGGAGGCATGGCGAAAAGGAGCGCGGCGGCGGAGGAACGTGTGGTGGAAGAGCGCGGCGGCGAGGCGCTGTTGCAAGAAACGGCAAGCGAAAGAAGATGGTGGAAGGAGGAGGAGCGTGCGAGAGCCTGCCGCCCTCCATCTCCCCCTACTTATAGCTTCGCGAGGCGAGGCCGGGGAGGCCGGACGTGGGGGAGACATGGGATTAACTACACCCATTCCCCCCACGCCTCGCGATTATTACGCCCTAAAGGCGAGCCGAAACTGCCGCAAGAAGACGTGCGGGCGGTTTCGGGATGCAGAGAATCCGCGCCTGGGCCCGGGCGTGGACGTGGCGGGCTCCCGCCCTGCGGCGACGTCCCGTCGCGCGCGTGGGCTGGCAGGCTTTCCGGCCAAGAGGGGCCATGTGGTTCGCAGACGGCAAGTGGCCGGCCCGCGGCCCGGTGCACGCACTGGCGAGCTCCCGCCCTCCGACTCCGGAGTTTTCGACCAAGGCGGCACGCCTAACCAAAGCCGGCTCCCAGCTGCCGGCTTGTCAAGATAGGAAGCTGATCGAGCTTCTCAACACCTACCCAACCTCGAAGCCCAATCAGCTTCGGGGACTACTGTCGGAGTAAACGGCCACGGGTAGCCTAACCGACTGCCCCTGGTTCTTCTGAAAAATTATCAGGCCTTTGGGCCTCCAAGCACTCCGAGCATTGGACCACCTCCCCTGGCCGGCTACCCCCGAAGCCAACTCACGGGAGGCGGCCCAGCCTCAGCAACCTCCCGCCCAGGATATCCGCGGGGTGGCCGACTCTAGGAAGCCGGCCTCGAAGAGCGCCGACTCCAAGAAGCCGGCCGAGACCACAACCACCAAAGCTACACCCACATAACGGTGACAAGACGGGGTGTGGCCACAGTGCGGCCCACTACCCCCGAAGCCCGAGGCAGGCATGGCCACAGGAGGCCGCACGGGACGGCCGTCTCCCGTTCGGCTCGACACTGTAGCCATGCTAGCCTCAACGTCATCCACGACAGACTCCCGTACGGCCCACGGGCGACGGGTCCCCTCGGCCAGAGAGAAGCGCGGAGGCGGCCCGGCCTCCCCCAGTCGGCCAAGGGCATAGCCGGCCCCCAGAAGCTGGCTACCCCCTCCCTCGAAGCATGCGCCCCATTAAGGAGACAAGACGAGGTAAGGCTACAGTGAGGACCCTCGAGGCGGCCCACTGTAGCCACGATTACCTCAACAACGCCCTCGTCATCAGGGGCGAGGCTACAGTAAGCAGCCGCCGACAAGATCCTAGGCGGTGGGGCCGGCCTGTCGACCAAGAGGCCGGCAGCCAGCAGGACCCACTAGTCGGCGGGCCCCAACAACCGGCAGAGAAGCCGGCGAGCGTAGACACTGATGGCTGGGACCAGAGCCCAGCCGGATTACAATTGTACCCCCGGGGGTAGGCCTATATAAACCCCCCAGAGCACCCATGCAAAGGGTTGGCTTCTGAGCATAGCACACACACCATAGAGAGAGAGAGAAGTAAGAGCTAGCCTTGTTCTTCTTCTCCCTTGAACCCAACAGCTCTAGGAGCGATTGTAGCTACTTTTACTGATCTAGTGATCATGCGGAGATCCCGCGGAGCAGGACTAGGGGTGTTATCTCCTCGGAGAGCCCCGAACCTGGGTAAGATCCGCCGGCGTGCATGTCTTCGCCTCATCCCGTTTCCAGGCACCGGCGACGTCTTATTGGCACCCACAATGATAAGCCACCCGTTGGCATATGTCGCACCAACCACCCGACAGTCGCTTTATTGTATAAAATGCAAACACCATGTAATTGCTTTACTTTATCACTATGTGTTAGCTATAGTTGTAGAAGCAATAGTTGGCGAGACGACCACGACGCTACGATGGACATCAAGGTGTCAAGCCGGTGACGATGGGTATCATGACGGTGCTTTGGAGATGGAGACCAAAGGCACAAGATGATGATGGCCATATCATGTCACATATTTTTATTGCATGTGATGTTTATCTTTTATGCATCTTATTTTGCTTAGTACAGCGGTAGCATTATAAGATGATCCCTTACTAAAATTTCAAGGTATAAGTGTTCTGCCTGACACTACAAAAAAATGCACTTCCGTGATGATACGTGTTTGTCATAGTAGGTCACGTTTTTTGTCATGCATGTACATCCATGACGATTTTATGACAGAATCAAGATAGTCATATCTGTGCTGTCGTAGAAGTGTTCCATGACATAACCAAAATTATCATCACGGAAGTGTCCACTTCCATGACGATAAATCGCGCGTCACAGAAGTGCTTCCGTCAAGGGTGACCGACACGTGGCATCCACCATAACGGAACGCCGTTAAGCTATCGGGTCGGGTTTTGGATCCGATAACCCGTTAACAGCCCCGACCAACGGGAAATTTCCACGTGTAAAATTCTTATTGGCCGGACAAAACATGTGTCAGCTCGTCAGTGGGTCAGATGGGCGCCTATGATATGTCGACACGTGCCACGGCCCACCACTGGCCCATTTAGCTTACAAATCCGGCCCGTTTGACTTGGTCAAAAGTTAACGGGCTGGCCCATTAAAAGCCGGTTAACAGTCTCTTCGCAAATAGCCCATTTTACGGCCCGTTAACTCACGGCCCGTTAGGCCCTAAAGGACATTGGCCCAACAACGTCATGTGGGCCGTCGAATATAACACCATCCCATTTCACTTTCGGCCCATGTATGGCCCATGATGTCTTTCGGCCCATATGAGGCCTTCGTATCTTTCGGCCCTTTACAGGCCCACGGTGACTCTAGCCCATAATGAACAGTAATTTTCTTTATACCCGTTAATGGCCCGTGATTTACATGGGCCGTTTCCAGCCCGTGTTAGCTTTCGGCCTATTGACGGCCCATACGTTATTGGGCTCCTTTTCGGCCCTCGATTACTTCCGGCCCGTTACTGGCCTGTTCCCCTAATGGGCCAAATTCGGCCCATGGCATGAGTCGGCCCGTTACTGGCATGTTCCCCTAATGGGCCAAATTCGGCCCATGGCAAGAGTCGGCCCATTACTGGCCTGTTACCCTAATTGGCCAAATTCGGCCCATGGCAAGAGTCGGCCCGTTTCTGGCCTGTTAACCCGTTGCGCCGTTTCCAGCCCGTCCTATATTCTGGCCCATTAACCACCCGTTATGCCTGTGACAGAATTAAGCCTTTGCTGTCCTACGGCCTGTTAATGGCCTGTTACCGTGCTGGGCCGATACCAATTACGCCCGATTACGGCCCATGTAGACCCATTTATCCGACGGCCCGAGACCCACCGATTACAGGCCCATTTATCGACGGCCCGTAGGAGACCCATGGATCCTACGGCCCGTATATGGCCCATGGTAGTTGCGGCCACTAGCAAACCAGGGAAAAAGAAGAGTAGGAAATAAATAAGGCCGAAACTAACGCTAGGCTATTAAGGCGATTGCACGGATTACATCCACTCAGCATCAAAGATCGCCACCAGTGCAAATATAGGGAACACCCTACACTATACAAAAATGGCTTGCTGTTTTCTTCAGCCGGTGGCTGCACGTTAAGAATAAATTTTGTATTGCACCAAAACAAATTACAACTATATAACAAAAGGAAGGTTGGCATAAAACTTAACAGTCTAGCAGATAAATGCACCACCATAAGTTCAGAAGCTCAGTTCATTTGACCTGACTGTTACGTTTTCATGCTGTATTGTCCGATGGAGCACCATAACCCTCGCCTTCATTTCCCCTAGGCTCCTGAACAACATAGCAAATGTCTGATAGTCTGGTTTCAAAACCATGCATATCTTGACGACATTGAGCAATGTTTCTCCTTGTTTCACAAAGGGTCTCTATTAGGGAATGGACTTGTGTCTGGAGCGCAGATACAACATTGCTTTGAGCTTGCATATCTTGATCATGAGGTAGTTTGGACGATATTGCCTTAACAACCAACCCGATATTACGCAGGAACGTGCTTTTGGCACTGTTAGTGGACATGTACTGACCCACTGCAGCAAGAGCTGACATTGCGGTTATAGTTGCCTCGCCACCTCCAGAAGGTGGCGATTCCACCATTTTTTCCATAGCTCGCTGAAAAGTTGAGGTTTTACATTAGTAGTACCAGAACAGAAGATATTAAGGAGGCAGCAAAACCAAACAAAATAGCTTTGGTCTATATACAGAACTTATTCTGGTGAACCCATGTAAAATATTAGTTGTATTTTATTACAAAGTACATAATAGAACCAGGTTCCAAACATATGACCATGTACCATCGCTAATGTATTGTCTATTTCTTCACATTGTATTGAGGGCTAAGGATAAAGAGACGAAGTTTATATTACGGTAAGCATAGTATGACATCACTCATATCACAAAACAACTAAGAATAGACAAACAGGCAATTGTAACGTTGTGTGGGCAAGTCCAGCACGGAACTAGATTACGGGTCAAGATCAAAGAAACATCACTCCTCTCTTTTAAACCTTGTAAGGTGCAATGATACGCTAAGACAATTGTGTATAAAATTGAAAAGAGTAATAGACATTGGCTGCAAACCATGCAGTTCAAGGCACAAGTCAGAGTAAGTAGTAGTTAAAAGGCATGAGGATTAAGGACTTACAACAGCGGCTTTGACTGGTGTAGTCATGCCCTTCTTCTTGCTGGTGTGACAGTCCTTGAAGATTTCCACAGCATTTGGTTCAGGTACTTTTTGGTCCTTGCGGGCTTTCCTCTGCATTTCGAACAAGTCAATATAGATCTGATAATATGGTACAGCGAAAAGAGTGAAACAGCAGCTAATTACAAGAGCCTCGCAGTGTGCAGTATAGCTACGAGATCCTATCGTCTGTTGGAATTTCACTTTCGTACGGTTGGCCTTGTTCTTTGAACAGTTCACCTACAAGAAAATAGATTTGTGTGGCACATGCGTAAATAGGACTTCAACATGTGATCTGATCACATATATATATATATAATGTACCTGATACTTCGGATCAGACCAGTGTTTAACAAGGCCCCTCCAGTCTTCATCCGATATATTTTCCACTGGAGATGTTTGGGAAAGTTCACTGTTAGCCTTGCCTTCAAAGTGAGTTTTCCTCAAGTTATACCGATATTGTCGCAGAGCAGACTTGAAAACATGGGTGCAAGCTTGTCTGGTTGCATCATCTTGGCTATCCAACTTGAACCTCATCTGTTGAAAATTATGGGAGTCTCATTATCAGCAACCTAGAAAGTATGGGACAGAGCAAGACGATATTACTAGTTTCCATACATAACCATACTTACAGATAAATGGTCGAGGAAGGTGTTGAACTGGGTTTCATCTTTGTCATTCCTGTACTGAATCCGTGTTGGGAGGATACGTACATGACACCTAACGGCAACCGCTGCCTCTGATACTAACTTGGCTGACTCTGTAGCATCACGTGGCCTTTTTAAACCTGCCTCAAAACGGATCTCCATTCTTCCTCCTCTAGATTTAGTTAACCTATCAAGCATTATCCCTGATGTTTGTTTCCTCTTGTGCCTAGGTGCTAGTCCAACAACGAACATAGGAAGTGTTAGTGTACATCAAACTGTGAGACTACATATAAAGAAGCATGCAACTGTAACTTGACTCTAGCAACTACCTTCTTGCTGTTGAAGCTCACAAGGTTCATCTGATATTGCCAACTCGTCTTGTGTCAAGAGTGCTTGGGAAGTAGTGTCAGGTGGCAAGGGAGCTTGGGAACGTGCTGCTAGCTCAGTTGACGCACGAGTAAGTCGTGCAGCTGGTAGTACTATGGTAGGTGTTGCAAGAACTAGGGCTGTCTCTGCTTGTTTGGTGGCAGCTATTTGTTTCTGTTTGGATTTTTTTGCAACTCGTGTAGCATGGGATGCCGTGTTTGTAGAATTTTCCGCTGGACTTTGACCTTCTATTGCACCATCAGTACCAGTAGAATCTGCAGGATTCATCCTCTTCTCATTCCCTGCCATTCTGTGTTTCTTCCTCTTTCTCTGTGCCATGTTAAGTCAAGCCGACAAGAAAAACGAATAACAATTTAGTTCTTCAGAACAAATTGATGCGTGATGCAGACGAACTACTTGGATGTTAGACAACCACATGATAGGAGGATGTAATATGTATGAAAAATAGGACGGAAGAGATAACCAGAACTATGATGTGTAAACTAAGAAGAAGACATTTCACCAAATTAGAAGGAATGCAATGGAAGGTAGACACCATATGAAAGATGCTACAAATATCGCTCTGCCAAGTTAACAGTGTCTCATCATAAATGGCGTTTAAAAAAATGTGAAGCAGTACAAGAAATAAATCATATGCAAGATGCAAACAACATCACACTACCATGTTAGAGGTCTCTCGTCATTAGTGCCATTGCATATTCACAGCATTGCATATTCACAGCTTATGATGTGTAAACCAAGGAGAAGGCATTTCAACAAATTAGAAGCAATGAAAGCTAGACACCATATGAAAGATGCAACGAATATCACTCTACCAAGTTAAAATTGTCTCGTCATAAGTGCCATTTCAACAAATTAGTAGTACAAGCTAGAAAAGAATGTGAGATGTAACCTATATCATACTCTGAAGTCAAACGTGTCTTATGATAAGTGATTGTTGCAGGTTACACAACAGTAGTAATTTGATGTAAGAACATGGTGTGATAGACAGATATTGTATGTTCTAGAAACAGGAACACGTGTCTTATTCAAGTATAATGTGTAAAGTAAGCAGATGGAATTCAACAAAATTAGAAGCAATACAAGCTAGACATCACACATAACATGCAACCACATATAACAGTGCCAAGTTCGAGGGAGCACCGGTGATGCTACACTAGGGGAGACGTGCTCATCATAAACACAGCTTTGTTGAGTGTCTATGCATGTGTTGTCTTGGAAATCATCTTGGGGGTGTGGGAGGAGTAGAAACTGTAGAGGCCCTCCGTTCGGAAGGAGCACCTTTATCTGCTGCCTTGCTAACTTCCTTCCGCTTTATTGATTTTGAATTGTCAAGTAAAACCGACAAGAAAAAGCAATAAAATTCTCTCTTCAGAACTCATTCATGCATGATACTGACAATCACTACTTTGATGTAAGGCAAACAGATGATACCAGGATGGAATATGTACGAAAAACAGGACGGCATGGCATGTTCACAACTGTTTGTGTAAACTAAGCAGAAACCATTCCAGCAAATAAGAAGCAATGCAAGCTAGACACCACATGAAAGATGCAACCAATATGACTCTGCCAAGTTAAAAGCGTCCCATCATAAATGGAATTTCAACAAATTAGAAGTAGCGCATGCTATAAATCATATGAAAGATGCAACTAATATCGCACTGCATATACTAAAGGTGTTTTGTCATGTTGATTGATGCGGGATACAAAAAAACAATAGTTTTATGTAAGGACATGCTTAATAGACAGATGTACTATGTACTAAATACAGGAAGGCATGTCACATTAACAGGTATAATGTATAAGCTAACCAGACTAGCACATGCACTTTAACCAGATTGGAAGAATTACAATCTAGACACCATATGCAACATGCAACCACATATCACGCTGCCAAGTTAGAGCAAGCACCTGCGATGCTAGTGTAGGGGAAATGCTGTAATCAACTACAGAGCTACGCTCACTATCTTCATCTAGCATTTCTGTTTCTTGAGAATCATGTCGGGAGGCTGATGCTGCATTCTTTAAATGAGGAGTAGTCCTCTTGCCTGCCTGCCTCGTCATAAGTGATTGATGAGGGATACACAAGAACATTAGTTTGATGTAAGAACATGGTTAATACACAGATGTACTAGTATGTACCAAAAACAGAAAGGCATGTCATATTCAAAGGTATAATGTGTAAGCTTAGCAGATGCAATTTAACCAAATTGGAAGCAATACAAGCTAGACATCCGGCTGGAGTGGTGAGCATGATCATCTAGGACCTGAGAGCCTGGTGGGAGGCGGGCTGCTTCGCCACCATCGCAGCTTTTTAGTTGGCTTCCAGGTGATGCCTATCTTTGCTGGGCTTGTCACTGGCTCGGCCAGTGCCCTGACTAGCTATTTGTCTTTTGGTGCTCACGGGATGGTGGTTCATGTAAAAAAAATATCTTTCCTTATCTTACCGACTTCGGCCTTTCGAATACAAGCTAGACACCATATGGAACATGCAACCACATATGACACCGCGAAGTTAAAGCAAGCACCTGGGATGGTGGTTCATTGCGAGCGAGGTCATCAACTCCAGAGCTATGTTTACCGTCTCCATCTGCTGACACTACACCCTTTATAGCGCTGTAACGTGTCTTGCCTACCCGCATACGAAGCTGGAGTGACTTCTCTCTTTTCTTTTTGGCTTCTCTCATGGCAGCAGAGTCTGAAATACCCTTGCATAAAAACACAATAGTGAGAGTAAGGGTGAAGTGTGTGCAGAACTAGTGCACTATAAAAGTAGCAGATAGCAGGTGGCTGAAAAATAAATGACAGGAGACATATGATAGCTCTACAACATTGCATGGCAAACAAAATTAGATTCTACTTCGTATGATTTTGTAATATATGAGCACAGGAAATGCAGGTACTCCTCCAGCACACCACCACATGTGGTCATATCTAAGATAACAGTCGACTGAAAATAAATAGGTCAGTCGATTTTTTTGATGAACCGTCCGATCCATAAGGAACGGGTAGATGGCCTTCGTCTACCTCCCGCCAGTCACTGTTGACGGTCTTTCTTGAACCGCCGGCGACCACCGGCCCAGACCCCTGCCTCCGCCGCCCCGCCCTCCCATCGCCCTCACACCACCGCCGTGCTTGGCAGCGCCCCCAGGCCATCCCTTTAATCCCGGCCGACCTCCAGATTGGGCGCCAGTAGCTCTAGGCCGCACACGCCCCTAAGATAAACACCAAGGCGCTGCTTCCCCGGCGTAATAGGCGTACTAGCGCCTGTTACGCTGGGGAATGCTTCCGTTAATTGGGAATCAACTGGCCAGAAAATGAAATTCAGGGGGGCGACGGATGTCTAGCTAAGGTGAAATAGTATATGAGGAGAAACCTTGTGCATCGCGAGTTACTAGGAACATCTAGTATCAAGAAGAAGCGGTCAACTAGTGTCTTCTGTGGGATGAATACCATGCAAGCAGAGACGTAAGATTTGCACGAATAAGGGAAGAGGAGTACCTTTTTCAGTTGCCGGTGGGGTCACCTCCACATGTCGCGCCGATCTTCTTCTTTTTACCGGGGAAACCGATGTTCTGGAGGGTGCAGGCTTGGACGAACCCATGGCCAAATTGTTGACTGTGTTGCCGTGGCCGTATGTCGGCGGAGGGGAAGCAGATCCGAGGCGGCGAAGGACGGTGTAGCAGGAACAGCTCCGGTGCGGTGGAGGGTGGCGAAGTTGGAGCGGCAGCGGTGAGGCGCAGGACGGCGTGGTTGAACTGGCTCGGGTACGGACGGCTCGGCCTCGGCTTCAACTACTAGCCATGGAGGGCGTTGCGGTTGAGGTTGCGGTGGACGACGACGTCGGGGTATCGGCTCCGGCGTGATGGAGGAGGGCGGCGGTTGATGGGTGGGATGGGGTGGCGGACGGAGGACGCCGGGGTTTCGCGGCTGGTGGAGAGGTATTTTTGGCGCCCACGGAGTACGAATGGGGAATCGGACGGGTGGGGGGGAACCGTGTTTCGGTCTCGGACGCGCTTGTTTTTGGCTTTTTTGAACAGAAGATGGGACGCGCTTGTTTGAAATTTGGGGAAAGTACAAACTTTTCCCCCCTCTTAAATTTCGGACCTACTGCGGGTCGGGGGTAGGATGGTAATCCCAGGTGTCCCAACTAGTGGGCGGGAGCGATTTCGGCCGCGCGCATGTGTGCTTAGGCGGCCATTGTGTATGAATGTTTTTCGGATGCGGTTGCGTGGCGTCTAGATGAAGCTACAAACCTACCCCGGTTTAGACCTTTGGACGTCGGGCCAGTAGGTTTCACGGGTCGGAGTTATTAGAAAAGTAATTTCCTTGTACTACCAAACATTGGTCTCACGCGGTTACAGGCGAGTAGAGGCTCTTTTGGCGCTTCGTTCGAAATTTTGAAACACAAGCATTCACGTTTAGAGTACTCTTGAACTATGAGGATTGACCTAAATAGACAACGTTATATTTGACCTTGTATGTTTGAAAACCTCATTAAATTATCCGCTTCTTTTTGAAATTTTGACACTTGAAAATCCTATAACTACGATTATTTTGGAATGGAGGAGCTAAATTTGAATCTATTTGTACACGACTACATATGCTATTATGTACAAAATCAGAGCAAAGATTGGTGCCCCCATAATTTAGGTATGGTTTACAAATGCCATGATATCAAATTCAAATAATTGAATGGACTTTATGTTGAATTCGATTTTTTTAAATCACCTTAAGTTGAATTCAAATGTATGCTAGTTCATAGGTAGCTATTTATAATGTCCATTGTGTAACTTTCGTGTGTATAATGTGCTTTACACAAACAACATGAACTATACTCACGTTTATATTCGATTGCTAAAGCGATGCATTGTCTGGAGTTCAAAATACTAACTATGTGGATCAATTGTGTCGAATAATAACATAGACATGCTCAAATTCGATAGAATCTAGATGTCTGATGGATCAATGACCGCTCCTTACGCGAATTGCAAATATCATGATCCCATCCTAATATTTGGATACAATTTATATCTTTAATCAATGTGTAGAGCAGTCTTTTACGTGTAGTTTCACTCTCCATCGGTGGTCTCTCACACATGCTCACACACTCTCTCCCGAGGTGTCTTTCTCGCACACATGCTCTAGATATAACCCTCCCTCCCTCTCGTAACCATTTACAACTGTTTTCACTAACCTTTATCACAAGCACTCTTCCTCTCGCAAACATACACACGCACAATCCACATCGACCCTTTCTATATACATGGACCTGCCTACACGTGTCTCATGTACGCACATTATCTTTACGCCTGTCTCTCACGCATTGTCTCACACCTCTCTTCCTAATCGACGAGTATGATTCAAGCAGAGCATTCTGTAGGATGCCCCTGAAAGTTAGGTTGGATGAATAGTAATATCAGAGATAAAGGGGTTACCTTAGTCCGAGAACCTAGGGTTACAAATCCTAGCCGGCTTTTTCAGTGGACACAGAGTCCTTCACAATTCTCCTATCTTTGTCTTGTACGACTAGTCATCCATGGGTCTTCCTAAATGCGTCACGGGCCGACCAATGTGGCGCAGGACGGAACCAAACGAAGGGCCTCACCGACCTCACGCGGTGACACACCCTCTGCCCCCACGTCTCATTATCTTCTCACACCCACACATACCAACACAAACACCACACACACAGAAAATTTCTCCTGGTGCCTCTATTCCCTCCCCCCTTGCATATACACACTCAAGGGAATGGAATCTCTTGTCGTGACGTCATATTCGTCTCTCTCTCTAGACCACTCTCATTTCTCGTGCTATCTCTCCCACGCCCCCCCCGTCGGCCCCTCTATCCATACCTCTCTCGAATACATAATACACACACATACCTCTCTAGGCCCCGCCAAATGCATCAACTACACATTCACACATGTTACATCACGTACCCCATTGATCTAAAAAGCCCTCTCTTCATGTTTATTTCGCATACAACATTCTTTTTGAATAAAGTGTGGCCAAAAAATTATTTTAGAGTTTCTACATATATACAACATTACAAAGTTATATGGAGGAGTACGAACGCTAATTTGCATTGCATGCTGCCCACAATGATATTTATTCCGCACTGTGAATTTGTATATTTTTATACTATATACAAAGTTAGTCATAATAAAGAGAAACAAAGAGCATCTCTCTCTCCATCGCATACCCCCCTGTACGCCCCTTTCACGTATGCACACAAAACTATCTCCAGGTCCTCTAAAAGTAAGCCCCCAGAAAATTCACGCATGTTTCATCTTTCTCTCACGATATATGCAATGACGATCATTGTATTTGAAGCGAAAGCACGATACATACATTGGACTTCAGAATCCACTCATTACAGTCACCATTTACGTTTAGTGGTTATTATACAGTCACGGGCTCACCGTACAACTCTGTATTTGCTCATGACATGACTAGTTGACGAGTTAAACGCTCCACGTGGCACCTCTAGTGTTGCATCACATTATCTCACTACCATCGTGCCCACCTGTCGACTTGTATATACTCTACATCTACACTCTTATAAAATACACTCTTATAAAAAACAGAGTTGGTGATGATGGTGTGCCTGCCATCCTGCAATATAGGCCGTCCGATTTATATCTAACGGATAGGAAAGAAACTATGGCAATTTTGCAAAAAGGTACCCACACACCTCTCCACAGTTGCAAATAAGGCCTTCCCTCGTTCATCCTTTTCTCTCACAAGATAAACAAGTCATACAAATGCATCTTGATGTTATGTGCAACGCACGGGCATCTTGCTAATAAGAATGAAAACAACCGTCAAAAAAATATTTGGACGGTGGTTCGAAGTCATGACCGCGGGCACAGCGGACAAGGTGGCCTTGTATTGGTATGCTGAGCCATCTGTTTTAACACACAGGAGCTGGTGTGATGATTATACACACACGCATGCATGCACACGAACTGCATCCGCGCAACACTCACACAAACACATGCACCCACGCACGCACGCAACACTCACACGTACACACGCAGCCACGCACGCACGCAACACTCACACGCACGCATGCATGCACACACCAGTACACCACACGACCAACACACACTCTCACGCTCAAGTGCTCAACCTACACGTGCATGCGCACACATCAGGCCCTGACAGACACATACACAACCAGGTGATTCCCGCGCACGGGTTGGAGCCTTGTCGCGCCTGCGTAAATTTGTGTTTATCTGAGCTTTTGCCTATGCGAACTAACAGGTGGGACCCACAAGGAACGTGGTCAATTTAACTAGTCAACATGGCGCCACGCAGACTATTTGGCTGGTCAATAGAGTGCAATCCGATGCTGAACTGTGAGCAAGTGACCGTATAATCACCGCAAAACGTATATAGTGACCGTAATCAGCTTATTCTGAAGTTCGGTAACCGTATTACGCTTTTCTCTCTGTAGGCCCTCCAAAACTACATCTCTACACGTTCTCGCATGTTACATCTAACAACTATGCAATACAGCACTACTACTACACTCTAACACAATAAATCATATGTGTTTTTAGTTTTACTAGATATCATATTGTTACTTATAATTATTCAGTTTGCATACATTAAAATTGCCTTTGAAATGTATGGCCAGTATCATCTACGCGCGGGAAAAATCCCGCCCTTTCCTGTTTAATCGGGTTTGTATCAATGGATCGTGCGAAACAGCAAAACTATAGTAATATACAGTACTACAAGTGACAGTTCACTGGGCTGTCGTGTCGTCTACTCCTCTGTCGTAAGAGTGGAGCGCTCGCTTTCATAAATCTTCTAGTCCTTTCGCCGACATGTGGGACATCAAGCTACCGGGTCCACGTGCCATACCGGAATACAGTGCAGAGCAGCCGGGGTGAAGCACCCAAGTCATGGCGCCGGCGTAGTAATGAGCAATGAGGCGTCAAATCACAAAGTTGCACCTTTCCGCAGTTAAGTTGGAGGGACGAAGCAACCATCATTTTACTCGTTGCTGAATCCGCTTCTCCCTCATCTTCTTCAACTTAACCACGTGTTGCTTCTGCCGTTGTTCTGCCTCATGTGGGACGCGGATCGTCTTGGTAAAGCACTGACACGTGGGACCGCATGTTAGCAAACCGCCAGGACAACGTCCTCCGAAAATAAGAAGCCTAATCCTAGACTTACAAAGGGCTACGTAGCTGCTATGTATACTTTCCATCTAATCTATATATGCCCCCCCTGATTTTCAGGTGGGGTGGGCCTAATCCTCTCCTTTAATCCAATCAAATAGTCCCACATCACATCAGGTCGTAACTTTACGTAAACCATTACGTGGATGTAGCATTGCTCAAATAAGAAACCTCCCCCGCCATCCGCGCGGCAAAATCACCTCCTTTTTACTAATCTTGATTCTATAATTTTTTAGATCAATATAATTGAGATTTGTATAGATAGCACACAGGAGCAAAACCAAGTGGTTAGCCAGGTATGTAAACCATGATGTGGACGGTGTTGCCAAAGCCAAAAAGATGGAACCGAAGCTCCCCGGTTGATTGATTGAAGGAGTAGAAAAATGCAACGTCTCTCCTCTTTCTCCCATGCTTGGACGCATGTAGTACAGTATAGAGCACAGAGTCTACTCCCCTGTCCCTTCTATCACAAATCACAAAGCAGTGAGGCGTCAAATCACAAAAGCACGGACGAAGCAACCATCATTTCACTCTTCGCTGACTCCGCTTCTCCATCGTCTTCTTCGAGAAACCATCTCACCGCACTAGTACTCCTAGTAGTACTAGTAAAGGACTTCCTGGATGCAAATAAGACTTCCTGACGCATTAGTTATCGACCTTTATTTTTGAACATACAATCTGAGTGGATAGCTCCTGTGGTCATCACATGTGAGCGGATATATAGGTGGGCTAGGTGGGCAGGCGGCAACAATCTAAGTGCTAAAAGAGTTGATCTGGAAAAAAGAGTTGATCCAATGCTTGGTTTTGTTTGGATTTTCCAACTATGACCATTGGATAGAGTGGATCAATGGCTTACGTTCCAACTTATTCTCATTCTATAGAATGGTATAGGAACGTGGAGAGATTTGGTTGATTTTATATCGCTGAATAATATAAAATATTATGAGTGCACACGCTCCACCCCGAGGTTTGTAGCTCCTTCTCGGCCGTCAGGAATCTATGTTCTTCCACCCTTTCGTTTAAGACATGAGCTTTGTTCATCCTGTTACCGACACGCGGGACATCTATATGCCTCCATTTTACAAAATCATACTATATGCCTCGATGACACGCAGGACATCTAGCATCAAGGTGGTGTGTCATGCAAGAAAATGGAGATATGCAGTGCGTAAGTGAGTCGTGCACTTCGATGGCACCTAGTACTACGCAATATTTTTTCTCCTCGATGGCACGTGAATAGTGCACGTACTCAATGACAGAGCACGGGATGGTAGCCATGGACATGGTCGGCCCTTTTGAAGAGAGTACTAATAAATAACTTTGATGTGTCCCGTCAACTCGCAGAACGACGAGAAGCTTGCTTACTACGCCTTCTCCCTCGCCAACGCGTGCACGGTGGCTCGCAGCACGAGGAGAAACTTTTGCTTACAAGCGGTGGACGTGCAGCAGTTCATTTGGTGTCATATTGCCAAAAGTATTACTGTAGTACCATAATTATTGTTCGACTTCCGGAAGAGGAGAAGAGCCAAGCGCAAGGTCACCTACTAACCTAGTACAGTACTACTATAGCCAAAGCTGGTCCACCTTTTTAGAGCATGGTTAATTAATATAGGCGGCTCTTGCAGCGGCACATCATTTAGAGCAAGTACTCTCTTCGTAGGAACAAAGGAAGTGAAACAAAAGTTGGAGTGGATGCTAGATTGCCAATTAAAACATAATTACATAGGAAAAAATCCTATAGCATTATATCCTATGAATCAAATGACCAATGTAGGAAAATTATGAGGGGGGTCTCTCCAACAGTGTTCCTTGGCTCGCACCTAGCATCACGGTGGTCGAACTTGGAGTCATTCATCTGGTACACGTGGCATCTCAGATCTGGACACATGGTGACGCGAAGGAGGTACACTTGCACACGGCTGTCGCGGTCGCACCGCACCCTCACACGGTCGCTCCTGCACGCCGCGGTCGCACCGCACCCTCACACAGTCGCTCCTGCACGCCGCAAAACTAACCAAGGGAACGCACCCTCACTGACACGTGTTGTCGCATGTGAACAAACCAAACTCAGCCATCCTATCGCTGACACATAATTTTCATTCATAGAGTATGTTTATCCAACCGCATGTTGGGGAGTATCCGTACGGCCCGTGCGGTGGTCTGTTGGGGAAGAAGAAGAGGTGAGGAAGAAGGAAAGAAGGGTTAGGAGACGTAGATATTCATCCAACTGCCTGAAATGGTAGACTGACCCAAGTCAGGCGACTTGCATAACAAATATATGTTTTTACATAGCAAAAGATCCATAAAAACAACAACATAAAGAAAAACTATCACTGCTCGCGGAAAGAGATGGCCTCGTCGTCTTTGGCTGCCGGCACGAACCAGCCGTTGCTGCCGACGTGTGTCTCCACACCGTGGTTGTCCTCGGCCTCCAGCTACTCGTTCAAGCGGAGTGTGCGGGCGCTCTGCACGGACGAGAGCACATCCCGGTTCAAGTCGAGGACGTCCGGTTCCGCCTGCAGGAGGGCCTCGATGGCAGCGGCATCCGCGCGCTCCGCGTCGAGTCGAGCCTCCGCCGCCCTGTTCAAGTCCAGGACGTCCGGTTCCGCCTGTAGGAGGGCGTCGATGAGAGTGGCATCCGCGCGCTCTGCGTCGAGTCGAGCCTCTGCCGCCCGGTTCAAGTCCAGGACGTCCGGTTCCGCCTACAGGAGGGCCTCGATGGCAGCGGCATCCGCGCGCTCCGCCTCAAGTTGAGCCTCTGCCGCCCGGTTCACATCCACGATATCCGGTTCTGCCTGCAGGAGAGCCTCGATGGCAGTGGCATGCGCGCGCTCTGCATCGAGTTGAGCCTCTGCCTCCCGGTCCTCCTTTAGTATTGCCATGTTGAACCGCTGGTCCGCCTGCACCATGGGGGACTCGGACGCCGGCACGAAGTCGACGTCCATCGTCTCATACCCATCGGGGGCCTTCTGCGCCGCGACCTCTGCCATGAACATTGGATCGGCTTCCTCCTCCTCGTAGCTTGGCTCCAGAGAACTCGGGGATTGGCCCGCCACAAAGCGAGCTTGGGAACGGAGGTCTGTGGCGTCGACCGCCGCTGCGATTTCTGCACGGCGCTCCGGCGTCAGCATCTTGTAGTAAGTGATCTTGCGGCGCACCATGGCTTTCCGGCGAACTAGGGGACGCTTGATGCGGGCTAGGGGATCGAAAGGTGGGGGAATGGGCTGGAGATTTGGTGTGGTTTTAGGGCAGTGGCTGGCGTAGGCCGAGCATCGAAGGTTCTGGTGTGAATAGTGGTTCCGGTGACGACCGGTCAATCGGTTTTGACTGTACATCGCTCTTGTCGCGTTCGCGTTGCAGCCCGGCACGCTGGACCCTCCACGTCGCTCACCGAATGGAACGCACTTCGTCTTGCGTTTTCGCTCGCTTGTGGGACCGCAGTTGAGAGCAAACCGACGTCCCTCCCCCTCCCCCGCCCGCGTCATTTATTATACCACCACTCCCTCCGTTTATGCGGAGTAAATAAAAACAGAGGGAGTATACTACGGATGAGGATCCCCTGACGTGGCCGAACCCATTGAGTAACTGACATGCGGGGCCTAGCAAGCATGGGGTCCGCCAGTAAGTGACCGAAAGGGAGGGTAAGGCAGGGATACCTACGTCAGAGGATCCACTTCCACTATACTACTTTGACCAAATGTTAGAGTAATAATATATGACATGCAACTTACACAAATGTTAGAGTAATAATATATGACATGCAACTTACACAAAGCATACAGGGTCTTATGCGTTTTTCGAGGCTAACTTTGACCAAATGTTAAGAGTAATAATATATGACATGCAACTTACACAAAGCATACGGTCAAATTCGTATGTGAAAGGAGTTTCCAATGATATAATTTTCACATTATACATCTCATGTACTATTAATCTTGTCAATAGTCAAATTGGAAACCATCTCGAGTACAAATCTAGGAGTACGTACGAATCTAACAATATTGATTGGGCGTTGTTGAATGTTGATACCTTTTTGATCAAAGTAGAGATACTTTGACTACACATAAAACTTATATGTAAACTAGAAAGGATAGGGGGAGTATATTGTACGTTCAAAAATGAAACGAACATTGAATACCCTTTATATATGATTTGCGGATGCTATGATCACCGGTTCAAAATTTTGAATCCGCCTTAGGTATCACGTGCCCCCACTCGTTCCCTCTCGATTTCATCTCGGGGTCCAGAGATCTATTGAAAGAGGACTAGGGTGGGTACATGCGAATGATACTCGGCGGAATGTTCAAATGAGGCATGCGGGAGGATGGACTCGACTGGAGGGCGACATGATCGATGGAGAAGAGGGTTGGAGAGGAATGAGAAATAAGCAAACGCCACATGATTATACTTGAACGGCTCAAATAAACAATAAGTTGTCTCGCTTGGCCTACATAGTGAAAGGCCTAATGCGCAACGCGGAGCACTGACGCTCGAATATGGCCGGGAAAACAGGGAAACCGACATGTGGGGCACACCCGTCGGGACGACGTAGCGCAGACTAGTCCAATGGAGGAGCTGGCCCACGACCTCCTCGCCACCGACAACCGTTCATGTGGGTCGTTGGGGCCAACAACGGGGCGCAGCTCCAGCACCGCCTCTGGACACGGCGACCGCGGTGAGCGACACGCTCATATCGTCGCTAGACACGGTCGGTTTCAGTGTGCCGAGGGTGGCGTTAGTGCTGTGGCACGACCAACGGTATGTTTGGTTTGTGCCCAAGGTTGCCCCATCAAAGCATTGGGTAGCCAAAATTTTGGTTGAGGTATTGGTTGCCCATGATTTGGCCGACATTGGCAAGAAAAATGAACTAGAGTTGGCTAGAGTTCATTGGCATGCCAAAGAAATGGCAACCATCCAAACAAAGACCAATCTTTGGGTCATGACCAAAATTTTGGTTGAGGTATTGGTTGCCCATGATTTGGCCGACATTGGCAAGAAAAATGAACTAGAGTTGGCTAGAGTTCATTGGCATGCCAAAAAAATGGCAACCATCCAAACAAAGACCAATCTTTGGGTCATGACCAAAATTTTGGTAAGGTGCACTTTGGCCACAATCCAAACACACCCCAACACCCGGCTCGTCGAGGATGCACGGGGCGCCGCGATGCGTCCCCGGAGTGGTGTAGCGCGGCCAACTGCATCGTCTGGACCTGAGACCATGGCGGGTCGTCTTGCTTTTTCAATGACATGCGGGGATCGCATGTGAGCAAAAGGCATCTCCAACGTTGCCACGACCGCAGCTGACTACCCTGGCACACCAAAACCCTCGTCCCTCGCGCCGTCGCGCGGTGCGTTCCCAGCCGGCGCCAGCTGCCCGCATTCATGCCGTCCGTTCGTATGTCGTCGTTAAGAGGCTCTGTGCCCGAGGAACCAACTCCGGTGACTTAATGACGCACCCGGACGCTTGGCCTCACCGGAATGCGCTACTTAAAGCGGCAACGCCCAGCTAACCTCCACACCATAGCGCATCGTCCTCCTACCTGGCACCACATCCGCCATGACCGCAAGTGCGAACGCTCTGCGGGAGAGCTTGTCTTCGGGGATGAAGCTCGAGGTCGCCGCCCTCGCTCAAGTCGCCTCTCGCGACGCAATAGCGGCGTAGCCGGACGCGGACGCGACCGCACAAGCGGTGGCCACGCTGGCGGCCGACGACGGGAGCACCTCAGCCACGCGTCCTACTTGCCGCCGTCCAACGTCCGGCACCGCCGAGGTCGGGGACTCCTCCGAGGATGAGTAGGGCATGGGAGGCGGCAGGGCATGGTGTGCCAACTGGCCGGTCTGTATCCCGTGTTCTACTCTTCCTCGCCGGAGACCGCACCTTCACTTCACGGGTCTTGAACCCCGCCCCCGTACATAGAGATCGCAGATGGAGGACGTCGGTCGCCGCCGTAGAATAGGTTTAGGGTCGGGTTTCTTTTATTTTTCTGTCCTATAAAAGTTTGAAATGTAATGAAAATCTGCCGTGTTTGCATTAATCTCGGCCGGTGTATATGAACTTTCACAATAATATACATATTGTAGGAGTACTAGCAAGATGCCCGTGCGTTGCACGGAAGATCAAGATCTTGTGGGAGAAAAGGATGAACGAGGGAAAGCCTTATCTGCAAATGTGGAGAGGAGTGCGGGTAAATTGTCATAGTTTCCTTCCTATCCGTTAGATATAGATCGGACGGCCTATATTGCAGGATGACAGGCACACCATCATCACCAACTCTGCTTTTTATTGAACCGAGACAAATCTAACATGCGAAGTAAAATAAACACATAGGGTCTATACATACACAAATTATCTTAGGCACTCCAATAGTACGTCCACTACACATTCACGCATTTCACATCTTTCTACATCTACGGGAACCTATGAAAGGGTTAACGTAAATTGCCTCTCTCTCTCCTCCCCTGATTTTCATGGTGGTGGGCCCCTCCCTCCCCCCAATCTACAATCAACAGCTCACACGTTTCACATTACGTTAATTACGTAACTGGGATTACGTAGGTGTAGCATTACTCGTCCTAAAAAACCCAACTAAGCCAACCTCCCAGCATATCGCGCGGGAAAAGACCCAGCCGCGCCGTTTTAGTCGGGATTACTGGATTACTAGTAGTAGTATCGATGGATCGCGTGAAGCAACAAATTTTTTTTGAGGGGGCGAAGCACCTAGTTTAAAAGGAAAAAAGGCGGTACACTCACAGCACTCCTGTCGCGGTCGCATTGCACCCCACACACGTTCGGTCCTGCACACGGCTCACGCAAACGGAACGCGCTTCGGCTTGCCTCTTCACTGACACGTGGGACTGCGCTTGGAGAAATCGACCATGCACCAAACTCCCCCCGCCCACCGCGCGAAAATCCTCCCCCCCCCACACACCCAAAAATTCCCCCCAAATCCGATTCAACCGCCCTTCGGCCAACTAGCCAATAATATTCCCCAAACCCCCCTTGTCCCCCTCAACTCCATACGTCGGCGCCGCAGTTCAGTGATCCTCTCGCTCCCACAGTACGCTCTCGTAGACTGTCGTCCTCTAGCCGCGCCGCCACCTCTGGCTACGTTCTTGTGGAGGCGCACGGCGGTCAGCACCACCACCGCTAGCGACGTTCGTGTGGAGACGCACGGCGGTCAGCTTCTCCCACGGTACGCGCATTCTAGACTGAGGCCCCGTTCATGTCGGTGTAGCGCTGAATGTTAGCTGATAGACGTTGTTAATCTCACTGTTTGCCGAAGTAGTT
Organism: Triticum aestivum; assembly: GCF_018294505.1. Taxonomy (NCBI): domain Eukaryota; kingdom Viridiplantae; phylum Streptophyta; class Magnoliopsida; order Poales; family Poaceae; genus Triticum; species Triticum aestivum. Next base: position 124,539,479 of record NC_057811.1, on the reverse strand, counting down.
TACTGTCAATATGCGCTGCTTAAGAAGCTTCCTTGCCCTGTTCTGCACTCAATCTGCTTAGCTGAGATGGCATGCCAAGGCCGATTAGTTGCTAAAATATCCTGCCATATATTTATTGTGACATAGATTGCCATGGTCTAGTAGCCAATCAATAGCTCTACACCGTTTTATACTCGATCTTTGTTGCTGCGATGGCCTTCGATAGTTCGATGGCTGTGTGCTCGGCCTCATTGACTGCTGAAACAGCCTGCCATAATTTGGCACTCAAATCTGTTTGCTGAATTAGCTTTACATATATTTCGTTACTTAGATCTGTTCGTCCAAATATCTAGCCATAGCTTTAGACATCGACCTAGGTATTTTTTCTGGACTTCATATATCTAGTAGAAGAACTAATTTGTATGTCTAACAGATGGACATGACTTGGATAACTTCTGCTCGAAGATTCTCCGCTGCATATGTCGAGGGGGTTGAAAACTTCATGAACTTTATCAGAGCTGAGTACGGTGGTCCGAAATCAGATGTGCTCTGCCCGTGTAGCAGTTGTATGAATTCAGTTACAAGACCCCAGTCAACTGTGCAAAATCATCTACACTTGTATGGGATGTCCGTCACATATACTAGGTGGGTTCATCATGGTGAAGCTGTGAACATCAATGTTATTGACTACGTGGAAGCAGCAGATCACCATCTTGATCTGCCTGATGCTCAGGTGGAAGAGGAGGAGGAGGAGGTGGTGGCGGAGCCAGTGAGTTTGACCAACATTGAAACAATGCTACGAAATGCTCGTGCATTCCGTGAACTTTCACCTGCAGAAGAAAAATGGTGGGCCCGCATGTTGGAACAATGCAACGTTGCTGTCACCCTAGGAAATAAGCTGTCAGTATTCTCAGCTATGGTCACCTTTCTTCAGGTGAAGACATCTGAGCGGATGACCAACAAATCATTCGATGCGATGTTGGCTGCTTTCCGCAAATCTTTCCCAGATGCGTCTGAGCTGCCACACACCTACAGTAAAATGAAGAATTTCCTTCGTGCAGTTGGAATTGGATATGATATGATCCATGTTTGTAAGAATAATTGTGTTCTGTTCCGGAAGGATTATGCCAACTTAAGTGAATGCCCGAAATGCAAATCATCAAGATGGAAAGATGGCGATGCTGTGAAGAGGATTCCTCATAATGTTCTGAGACATTTTCCAATTACACCAAGATTGCAGAGGTTGTTTCATGATGCTGAAACAAGAGAGGATGTACTGTGGCATTCTAGGAACCAGGAGTACAGAGATCAGAATGTAATGAGCCATCCATCTCATGGTAGTGAGTGGAAAAGCTTCAATGATAAACACAAAGAGTTTGCTGCTGACCCGAGAAACATTAGACTTGGCTTAGCTTCAGATGGATTTAACCCATTTGGCCACCAGAGCGCCACATATAGCATGTGGCCAGTGCTTGTTATCCCTTACAACATGCCTCCAAATGTCTGCACCAAAGAATCAAACTACATGATGGCCTTGCTCATCCCAGGTCCAAAAAGTCCTGGAAAGGATTTTGATTTGTTCATGGAGCCTCTTGTGGAGGAACTTCAACAGCTATGGAAGGGTGTTCTCACTCGAGACCTATATAGCAGCCCACCAGCTGATTTCTTTCTGCGTGCTGTTATAATTTGGTGCATCCATGATTATCCGGCTTTGGGCACTATGTCAGGGCGAACGACACATGGTTACAATGCATGTGTTCGCTGTGACAGGAATCCGCTGTCATACGCAATACTTAGCAAGATCTGTTACATTGGACACCGCCGTTTCCTTGCCAAGGACAAGCCGCATCCTAGAAAATACCGAAGACATGTGTTCAATGCAAAGCATGAAAACCGTGATGCGCCAAAGAGGCTCACCGCCGATGAGTTGCAAGTGGAATTAGAGAAGGTCAGGCATATTACACCAGGAAACCATCCTGGTAATGGTAGCGGGAAAAGGAAGCGTGGCAGGGTAGAAGAGAGATTATTGTTTACCCGCAGGTCCACTTTGTGGGACTTGGAGTATTGGAAAGATTTGGATCTGCGGCATAATCTTGATGTGATGCACATCGAGAAAAATATATGTGACAGCATTATCGGCACACTTCTTAATATTGAAGGCAAGACGAAAGATACCTTAAAATCTAGGATTGATTTGACACACCTGGGTATCAGAAAGGATTTGCAGGTGCAAGATGAAGGTAAACCACGGGATATGGCACCAGCTGTGTACGTCTTGGACAAGGTAAAAAGAAAAGAATTCTGCGAGGTCCTGTCACGTGTGAGATTCCCACATGGATTTGCTTCCAACCCTGAAAGGAGAGTCAGTGCAGATGGAAACAAGGTACAAGGGTTGAAAACTCATGACTGCCACGTCCTACTTCAAAGGGTTTTACCTGTTATCCTTAGAGGATTGGGCCGCCCTGACTTATACAGAGCAGTTGCAGAGTTGGGACAATTCTTCAGGGAACTCTGCAGTAGGAATATCAGGATAGATGCTTTGGAGCGTCTTAGAGACAAGATACCAACTATCCTATGCGACCTTGAGAAGATATATCCTCCAGCCTTCTTTGATGTGATGGTGCATTTGGCTGTTCATCTACCTGATGAGGCACTACTTAGAGGTCCAGTACAGTATGGCTGGATGTACCCTATTGAAAGGCGGCTAGGCACTTTCAAGGGCTATGTTAGGAACAGAGCTAGACCCGAGGGTTCCATTGCAGAGGCCTACATTGCTACAGAAGCGTTGACATTCTGCTCAAAATACATTGAAACAGCTGATCAGCTTAGCAAAGAGGTGGGTGAAGACAATCCCGGGCTCAATGTTTTCGATTATTCTGTTCGAGTTACAGGGAAGAGTCGACAAGAGGACAAACCTAAAGATTTGGACAAAATGGTTTGGTATGTGTTGAATAACTGTCCTGAGATACTACCTTATATCAAGTAAGTGCAGTACTGCAGCTTATACATCGTAATCTACTAAACTTGCAGCACATTCTTATATATTTAGATGTTTGACGCGATCACTATGTTGTGCAGCATCTACAAAGAGGAGTTACTGCCGCAAAATCCAAGAAACATTGACAAACTGGTTATGGCAGGATTTGCGAAATGGTTCAAGAACCATGTAAGCTTTTGAAGTGCACTGTCAGTTTTTTTAATATATTGAGTACATAAGATGATCAGCTTGTCTATTTTCTAACCATAGGTTAAGAAGATGCGGGAGGATGGGCAGGCAGTTGATGATGCCCTTTACTCACTAGCAATGGGTCCTGATACTCGGGTAAGACATTATGAATCTTGCGTTGTTGGAGATGTGCGCTACAACACCCTTGCACGAGACGAAGGCAGGAAGACACAAAACAGTGCCATCATGAGCACGGATACGTATGACAAAGAGACAACTGAAATGTATGCTAACATAACAGACATTGTTCAGTTGCAGTATATCTCCAGTTTCGAGGATCATCGGTGTGTGGTTCTGTTGTGCTGTCGTTGGTATAACCTGTTTTCCAGGATCGCAAAACCCAGAGCTGATGATTATTTCAAATCCATCAATGTCAAGGCGGCGTACCAGACCAACGAGCCTTTTATTTTGGCAAATCAAGCAACACAGATATTTTTCTTGGAAGACACATTTGCACGTAGCGATGACTGGAGAGTATTGCAAAGGTTTGAGCAGAGGAATTCGTTTAATGAAGTTGCACAACAAGATGATGCTTACACTGCTCCTGATGTACAAGATAACACAGATGTTCCTAATATCTTTGAGAACCATCACGTCAATGACGCCGGCGAAAAGATTGCCTGTCGTGCTGTGGACATACAAGAGTTGATCAAGAAGAAGCCAACGTTCGAGGACGTTGAGGACGAAGAAGAAGATGACACCGTGGGGAATTACGATTCAGACTGATACACATGGCGAAGATGTTGACGCTGCTGCTGCGGATGATGATTACATTGCTTTTGTCGTATTTGCCTGTCAGAAGACGTTTTTTATCTACTATGTGAAATTGTGTTTGCTATGACAACTGAAACCTGATGAACATGTTGTTTAGTATTTTGCTGTGAGAACATCACTTGTTATGTATGCTGATTTGTGTTTGGTGATTGTATGACAACTAAAACATGATGACATTGTTGTTTAGTTGTACTCATATTTGGCTGTGAAACTTGAATTTGATGACATAGTTTGCTGTTGGACTGCAATTTGCTCGACGTCTTCGAATGAGAACAAAGCTGACCCGACAGGGCCTCTGCTATTTATTTATTTATATGAGCAAAAGGGGATACCCCCTGATTTCCGTTAATAGAAATCATTAGATGTTCACAACACTACGCCCAGCCTGCTACACAGGTTTCATTCATTACTAGTTTCAGCAAAGTGCTCATGTCGTAGCCACTGAATACATCACGAGTGCTACATACACTGCAAATAAAGAGACAATCATCCTACAGAGCACATCGATTTTGCCCATTATCTTCACAAGCTCTTTCATCTCCTCATTGCTGTCAAGGCCGTTCAGCAGCTGTTGCTTGGCCATGATCAGAGGAACTGCATCTTTAACCTTCTGCTCTGCATCTTCCTCTTCTGTCGTTCCTTCAGTTACTTGTCCAACACCCCAACCTGCTGGTATTGGGATTCCTCGGCTAACCAAATAATCAGCGTAGTTGCATTCCCCCACATCAGCAACTTCCCAGAAATACAAATCACACGAATCTTCCCTTTTCTGCACGAATCAAATTGGAAGATCATCAACCAAACTATTAAAAAAATCAGCAACTGAAAGCAGCAGAACAACACTTAAACATATTATTACCCCATGATTCGGGCATTTGTAGAAGACTCGGCCAGGGTTGCGGATTGTGGTTGAGACGCGACGGATGACTCTGCGTGATTTGCAGCAGTGGCACCACACCAACGGCAGCGGGTTGCGATGAGCAATCGGCTGCGGTGCGCGTGCCGGCGGGGGTGTGATGAGACCCACAGGCGATGGTACGGGTGGCGACTTGGCGCATATCTGGTTGTTGCCTGCTGAAGAGCAGGTGGACGAGCAGCCAGCGGACATGGTTGCTGCGGCCAGAGCTTCTGATGCTAGGCAGAGTAAGTAGAGAAGAGGAGAAGCGAACGTTGGATATGTCAGTTTCATTACTTGCAGAGTAGCATAGCACCATATATAGTCATAGTCTAGGTTTGGATTCGAACCAGCTACAGGAGCACGTCTTTCTTTTTTCTAAAACTCGGCAACGTCTCTTTACTGGTACACTAGCTTGTTCTGTACGCCTTCCCAAGTCTTTGATTTTCTTTCCCTTTTTTGCGAGGAAGGAAGGAGGACAAAATTGAGAGTTCCTGGGACTCGAACCCAAGACCTCTCGGTTGAAAACCAAGGGTGCTAGTCACTTATGTGGCGAACGTTCCCTGTGAGGAGGACGGCAGACGAACGCATTTTCCTCGCAGTTTTCTTCCTATATATAAAAAAGTATGCTACTTGGTGTCCGCTTAGTCAACAAACGATTGTGCCAACCTTGACCGTTGGATTGACATTCAACGTCTGTCGCGTTTCTTCAGTCTCTTCTTCCTCGAGCCGCCAAAGCCAAACCAGCGCCGGCGGGACCGCCTGCTCCCGCCTCCCACGGCTGGCTGTGATCTTCCCCGGCTCCTGTTCGTTCCCGTCCGAGGCCTCACCATCGTCCTCCGCCTTGGTTCGCTCGCCGCGGCGCCGCCCTCCGGTGTTGTCAACATGGTCAACAACCGAGAGGAATAAGGAGATGACTGTACATGGTGAGGATGACAGTAGGGACCCAGCAGCGCGCGCAGTAATTTTGTTTTTTCGGGACGGAGAAGGGTATCAACTGGGTTGTGCGGGACCCGTGGCCCGTCTAGCCCAGGCTTTTATTTCATATGTTTAGCACATGACCAGCCCAGTTTGTTTTTTTCCTTTCTGAAAATGGCTAGCCAGCTATTTTGTTTTTTGCAGAATAACCAACGTAGGCCTACTTGCTTTTCTACGCCCTGCTGGGCCGGAAATCTTTCAAGACGAGGAGGGATGCATTTTGCCCAGAAAATGGGCTATAAGTAATAAGAAATGGGCTATAAGTAATAATAAATGGGCTGTAAAATGAAAAAATACAGCAAACAGGCAATTAGTTCCAAAATACTGTTTTCTTTCGGATTTTGATATTTTAAATTTCATTGTTTTTGTGCGGGTAAAATTTCATTGAATTTAAATTAAGGTATATTTAGATTTAAAATTAATTTGAATCTGGCTAGAAATTTCGGGTTGTATGCTGTTTGGGACAGATTTGGAGGCTGACTTGTGGGTCTACTAGGTTGACGTGTACTTTGGCTTTGTCAACTTAGTCCACAAACGATTCTAGCAGCAGTGACCGTTGGATGTTAATCCAACGGCCGTGCTGCTTCTTCAATATCTGATCTTCTTGCTCCAGCCGCCCAAACCAGCTCCGGTGGGACTGCCTGCTCCCGCCTCCCGTGGCCGGCTGTGCTGCCGCACAGGCCGCACCGCCCCACCCTACTTCATTGCTGGCCAGGCCATTCCTCTACTCACCCACACCTCCTGTTATTTTCCGGCGACGGCAGCCGGACCAGTAAACCCTCGTACTCCCCACCGCGTGGGCAACCATTGCCGAGTCTTCCCCGGCTCCGTGTCGTTCCCTTCCTAGGCCTCGCCGTCGTCCACCGCCATGGTGCTCTCGGCGCGGCCTGGTCAACGTGGTCAACGAACGACATCCATCGGCCGTGGACTGTACGCGCAAAATAATGATTCCTCCACCTGACAGCTAGGACCCACCGGAAGGGCCTCTGTATTTCGCGAAAAAAATGTTCCCCCGCTGACATGTCGGACCCACCAGCTATATCTTCGCACGCAAGGAAGTGCCTCCTTATTACGCACAAAAAAATGAATACCCCCTGCTAGCTGGGACCCACCATAGTGGGAGGATGACTTGTGGGCCAACTAAGTTGACGGGGACGGAGGGCTTTGTCAACTTAGTCAATATGAATGATTCTAGCTCCAGTGACCGTACGATGTCCATCCAACGGCCGTAGTGCTTCTTCAACCTCTGGTCTTCTTGCTCCAGCCGCCCAAAGCAGCGCCGGTCGTGCCGCATGCTCCTGCCTCCCGTGGCCGGCTGTGCTGCCGCGGAGGCCTCACCGCCCCCTACTATTCCCACCGCTGGCCAGGCCCTGCGGCGACGGCAGCCTTACACCGCAGCCGAACCAGTGAACCCTCGTACTCCTCTCCGCGCGGGCTTCCACTGCCGCGTCTTCCCCGGCTCCGCGTCGTCCCCTTCCTAGGCGTCGCCGTCGTCCACCGCCGTGGTGCTCTCGGCGCGGCCTGGTCAACGTGGTCAAGGAACGACTTCCATCGGATGTGGACTATACGTGGAGTGGCTGACAGCTGAGTCCACGGCCGCAGCCAGGAAGTGCCTCCTTATTACGCGAAAAATAATGATTCCTCCACCTGACAGCTGGGACCCACCGGACGGGCCACTGTATTTCATGGAAAAAACGTTTCCCCCTGACTGCTGGGACCCACCAGCTTCATCTTCACACGCAAGGAAGTGCGTCCGGGCAAAAAAAAAGTGATTCGCCCCCCTGACTGCTGGGACCCACCAGCTACACCTTTGCATGCAAGGAAGTGCGTCCGGGCAAAAAAAACGATTCGCCCCCCTGACTGCTGGACCCACCGGCTACATCTTCGCACGCAAGGAAGTGCGTCCGGGCAAAAAAAACGATTCGCCCCCTGACTGCTGGGACCCACCAGCTACATCTTCGCAGGCAAGGAAGTGCCTGACAGTCGGGACCCACCTGGTCGAAGCGTACGTAGCGTTGTCATTCTGGTCGCGAACGTGTACGTACATACTGGTCGATGTAGAGGCGCACGTGTCGTAGTAGAGGCGCACGTGTCGTAGTAGAGGCGCGCACGTAGCATGTACACGTACGTACAGCGGCCAGGGTGCAAGAAAGAAAATACGGCCACGTATGTGTACATACGGGCGGGGTCTCGAACGCCTACTCGCGCATACGTACGGCCAGGGCTCGTGTACATGGCTGGGTCGGAACGGAGAAACAGCGTCGTCGTCGTGTTCATGGGGAGGCAACGGAATGCGTCGTGTTCATGGGGGCAACGGAATGCGTCGTGTTCATGGGGAGGCAACGGAATGCGTCGTGTTCATGGGGGGCAAGGAATGCGTGTTCATCGGAGGCAACGGAACGCGTGGGAGCCAACCGGCTGGGTCGGAACGGAATGCGTGGTCGTGTTCATCGGGAGGGCTTGGACGGAACAGGCGATGGAAACGAGGCCTGGCGTACCGCAAAACGGAGGAAACGGACCTCCTACGTTCGGAACGGGGTCCTGTGATCGGGAGGGGTGTGGCGTACCGCAAAACGGAGGAAACGGACCTCCTACGGTCGAAACGGGGGTCCTGTTGATCGGGAGGCGTGTGGCGTACCGCAAAACGGACGAAACGGACCTCCTACGGTCCGAAACGGGGGTCCTGTTGATCGGGAGGGGTGTGGCGTACCGCAAAACAGACGAAACGGACCTCCTCACGGTCGAAACGGGGTCCTGTTGATCAGGAGGGTGTGGCGTACCGCAAAACGGACGAAAACGGACCTCCTATCGGTCGAAACGGGGGTCCCTGTTCATGGGAGGGTGTGGCGTACCGCAAAACGGGACTCCACGGGATACTGTTCATCTCACCCGTCGACCTCCTCCAGCTCCACGGGCTACCGTCGACCTCCTCCAGCCTCCACGTGGGCTCCTGTTCATCCAGCCTCCACCGCGCGCTACTCCACGGCTACTGTTCAACCACCCCTCCACGGGCACCCCTCCACCATCTACTGTTCATCCAGCCCTCCACACCACGGGGTCCTGTTCAACCACCCCTCCACGGGCACCCCTCCACCGTCTACTGTTCATCCAGCCCTCCACCACACCACGGGGTCCTGTTCATCCAGAGGCAACGCCACCGCTCACTGTTCATCCACCCCCCCCCCCCCGCAACGCTCACTGTTCATCCAGAGGCAGCATCGATCGGCTTCAGTTAGCAGCAGTAGCGAAGGAATCGCTCGATCGGGTTCAGTTAACAGCCATCGATCGATCGCTCGGGTTCAGTAACGCGTAGCCTGCAGTGCAATCGCTCGGGTTCAGTTAGAGCCCAACACCTCGCTCGGGTTCAGTTAGAGCCAACGCCTCGCACACACGCGCGTACGTGTACGAGAGAAACGCGCATCGCTCGGTCCCCGACCTCCCACCGTAACCGGGAACTCCCCGAAATTTTCCTCCCCCTCGCTTCTACCACGGTTTTTTCCGTCATGGACGGCCCAAAGAATGTCATGCAGCTGCGTCTCCGGCCCGCCCAGGACGAAAATCCCATTTTCTGTCATAATTTTTTGTCATAGAAGTAGGAGCCCACCACATCTATGATGATACCGGGTTTTGTCACAATTATCGTCATAGAAGTGTCATATGTATGACAGAAAAAAAATTGTTCGGCCCAAAATGTCACGGATGTCTTTTTTTACTAGTGTGAGTATGCACCGTTGCGACAGTTTGTCGTGCTGAGACACCACATGATGATCGGGTGTGATAAGCTCTACGTTCACATACAATGGGGGCAAGACAGTTTTGCACATGCGGAATACTCGGGTTAAGTTTGACGAGCCTAGCATGTACATACATGGCCTCAGAACACTGGAGACCGAAAGGTCGAACGTGAATCATATAGTAGATATGATCAACATAGAGATGTTCACCATTGAAAACTACTCCATCTCACGTGATGATCGGACATGGTTTAGTTGATATAGATCACGTGGTCATTTAGATGACTCGAGGGATGTCTATCTAAGTGGGAGTTCTTAAGTAATATGATTAATTGAACTTAATTTATCATGAACTTAGTCCCGATAGTTTTTGCGTATCTATGTTGTAGATCAATGGCCCGTGCTACCGTTCCCTTGAATTTTAATGCGTTCCTAGAGAAAGCTAAGTTGAAAGATGGTGGTAGCAACTACACAGACTAGGTCCGTAACTTGAGGATTATCCTCATTGCTGCATAGAAGAATTATGTCCTTGATGCATCACTAGGTGTGCCACCCCCTCCAGCAACTGCAGACGTTGTGAATGCCTGGCAGCCACGTTTTGATGACTACTCGATAGTTCAGTGTGTCATGCTTTATGGCTTAGAATCGGGACTTCAAAGACGTTTTGAACGTCATGGACCATACGATATGTTCCAGGAGTTGAAGTTAATATTTCAAGCAAATGCCCGAGTTGAGAGATATGAAGTATCCAACAAGTTCTATAGCTGCAAGATGAGGAGAACAGTTCTATCTCAGAATGTCTGGGTATATATCATAACCACTTGACTCAGCTGGGAGTTAATCTTCCAGATGATAGTGTTATTGACAGAGTTCTCCAATCACTACCACCAAGCTACAAAGGCTTCGTAATGAACTATAATATGCAAGGGATGGATAAGAGAATTCCCAAGCTCTTCGCAATGCTCAAAGCTGCGGAGGTAGAAATCAAGAAGGAGCATCAAGTGTTGATGGTTAACAAGACCACTAGTTTCAAGAAAAAGGGCAAAGGAAAGAAGGGGAAATTCAAGAAGAATGGCAAGCAAGTTGCCACTCCCGGGAAGAAGCCCAAGTCTGGACCTAAGCCTAAAATTGAGTGCTTCTACTGCAAAGGGATTGGTCACAGGAAGCGGAACTGCCCCAAGTATTTGGCGGATAAGAAGGATGGCAAAGAGAACAAAGGTATATTTGATATACATGTTATTGATGTGTACCTTACCAATGCTCGTAATAGTGTCTGGGTATTTGATACCGGTTCAGTTGCTCATATTTGTAACTCGAAACTGGGGCTACGGATAAAACGAAGATTGGCTAAGGACGAGGTGACGATGCGCGTCGGGAATGGTTCCAAGGTCGATGTGATCACCGTCGGCACACCACCTCTAGATCTACCTTCGGGATTAGTTTTAGACCTGAATAATTGTTATTTGGTGCCAGCATTGAGCATGAACATTATATCTGGATCTTGTTTAATGCGAGACGGTTATTCATTTAAATCAGAGAATAATGGTTATTCTATTTATATGGGTAATATCTTTTATGGTCATGCACCCTTGAAGAGTGGTGTATTTTTGTTGAATCTCGATCGTGGTGATACACATATTCATAATATTGATGCCAAAAGATGCAAAGTTGATAATGATAGTGTTACATATTTGTGGCACTGCCGTTTAGGTCATATTGTGTAAAGCGCATGAAGAAACTCCATGCGGCTGGACTTTTGGAATCACTTGATTATGAATCATTTGATGCTTGCGAACCATGCCTCATGGGCAAGATGACTAAAACTCCATTCTCCGAAACAATGGAGCGAGCTACTGACTTATTAGAAATAATACATACCGATGTATGCGGTCCGATGAGTGTTGAGGCTCGCGGTGGGTATCGTTATTTTCTAACCTTCACAGATGATTTGAGCAGATATGGGTATATCTACTTGATGAAACACAAGTCTGAAACATTTGAAAAGTTCAAAGAATTTCAGAGTGAAGTGGAGAATCATCGTAACAAGAAAATGAAGTTTCTACGATCTGATCACGGAGGCGAATATTTGAGTTACAAGTTTGACCTTCATTTAAAACAATGTGGAATAGTTTCACAACTGACGCCACCTAGAACACCACAGCGTAATGGTGTGTCCGAACATCGTAACCGTACTTTATTAGATATGGTGCGATCTATGATGTCTCTTACCGATTTACCACTATCATTTTGGGGTTATGCATTAGAGACAGTTGCATTCACTTTGAATAGGGCACCGTCTAAATCCGTTGAGATGACACCGTATGAACTGTGGTTTGGCAAGAAACCTAAGCTGTCGTTTCTTAAAGTTTGGGGTTATGATGCTTATGTGAAAAAGCTTCAGCCTGATAAGCTCGAACCCAAATCGGAGACGTGCGTCTTCATAGGATACCCAAAAGAAATTGGTGGGTACACCTTCTATCACAGATCCGAAGGCAAGATCTTTGTTTCTAAGAATGGATCCTTTCTAGAGAAGGAGTTTCTCTCGAAAGAAGTGAGTGGGAGGAAAGTAGAACTTGATGAGGTAATTGTACCTTCTCTCGAATTGGAAAGTAGCTCATCACAGAAAACCGTTCCCATGATGCCTACACCAACTAGAGAGGAAGCTAATGATCATGATCATGAAACTTCAGATCAAGTTACCACCGAACCTCGTAGGCAACCAAAGCACGTTCCGCACCAGAGTGGTACGGTAATACTGTCCTGGAAGTCATGTTACTAGACCATGAGGAACCTACGAACTGTGAGGAAGCGATGATGAGCCCAGATTCCGCAAAATAGCTTGAAGCCATCAAATCTGAGATGTGATCCATGTATGAGAACAAAGTATGGACTTGGGTTGACTTGCCCAATGATCGGCAAGCCATAGAGAATAAATGGATCTTCAAGAAGAAGACTGACACTGATGGCAATGTTACTGTCTACAAAGCTTAACTTGTCGCGAAAAGTTTTCAACAAGTTCAAGGAGTTGACTACGTTGAGACTTTCTCACCCGTAGCAATGCTTAAGTATGTCTGAATCATGTTAGCAATTGACGAATTTTATGATTATGAAATCTGGCAAATGGACGTCAAAATTGCATTCCTTAATGGATTTCTTAAAGAAGAGTTGTATATGATGCAACCAGAAGGTTTTGTCGATGCTAAAGGTGCTAACAAAGTATGCAAGCTCTAGCGATCCATTTATGGACTGGTGCAAGCATCTCGGAGTTGGAATATATGATTTGATGAGGTGATCAAAGCATATGATTTTATATAGACTTTTGGAGAAGCCTGTATTTATAAAAAAGTGAGTGGGAGCTCTGTAGCATTTCTAATATTATATGTGGATGACATATTGTTGATTGGAAATGATATAGAATTTTTGGATAGCATAAAAGGATACTTGAATAAAAGTTTTTCAATGAAAGACCTCGGTGAAGCTGCTTATATATTGGGCATCAAGATCTATAGAGATAGATCAAGACGCTTAATTGGACTTTCACAAAGCACATACCTTGATAAAGTTTTGAAGAAGTTCAAAATGGACCAGTCAAAGAAAGGGTTCTTTCCTGTGTTACAAGGTGTGAAGTTGAGTCAGACTCAATGTCCGACCACTGCAGAAGATAGAGATAAAATGAAAGTCATTCCCTGTGCCTCAGCCATAGGTTCTATCATGTATGCTATGATGTGTGCCAGACCTGATGCGTGCCTTGCTATAAGTCTAGCAGGGAGGTACCAAAGTAATCCAGGAGTGGATCGCTGGACAACGGTCAAGAACATCCTGAAATACCTGAAAAGGACTAAGGATATGTTTCTCGTTTATGGAGGTGACAAAGAGCTCGTCGTAAATGGTTACGTCGATGCTAGCTTTGACACTGATCCGGATGACTCTAGGTCACAAACCGGATACGTATTCATATTGAATGGTGGAGCAGTCAGTTATTGCAGTTCCAAGCAAAGCGTTGTGGCGGGATCTATGTGTGAAGCGGAGTACATAGCTGCTTCGGAAGCTGCGAATGAAGGAGTCTAGATGAAGGAGTTCATATCCGATCTAGGTGTAATACCTAGTGCATCGGGTCCAATGAAAATATTTTGTGACAATACTGGAGCGAATGCCTTGGCGAAGGAATCCAGATTTCACAAAAGAACCAAACACATCAACAGATGCTTCAACTCCATCCGTGATCAAGTCAAGGAGGGAGACATAGAGATTTGCAAAATACATACGGATCTGAATGTGGCAGACCCGTTGACTAAGCCTCTTCCACGAGCAAAACATGGTGAGCACCAAGACTCCATGGGTGTTAGAATCATTATAATGTAATCTAGATTATTGACTCTAGTGCAAGTGGTAGACTGAAGGAAATATGCCCTAGAGGCAATAATAAAGTTGTTACTTATATTTCCTTGTATCATGATAAATGTTTATTATTCATGCTAGAATTGTATTAACCGGAAACTTGATACATGTGTGGATACATAGACAAAACACAGTGTCCCTAGTAAGCCTCTACTAGACTAGCTCGTTAATCAAAGATGGTTAAGTTTCCTAACCATATACATGTGTTGTCATTTGATGAACGGGATCACATCATTAGGAGAATGATGTGATGGACAAGACCCATCTGTTAGCTTAGCATAATGATCGTTAAGTTTTATTGCTATTGCTTTCTTCATGTCATATACATATTCCTTTGAATATGAGATTATGCAACTCCCGGATACCGGAGGAATACCTTGTGTGCTATCAAACGTCACAACGTAGCTGGGTGATTATAAAGATACTCTACAGGTATCTCCGAAGGTGTTTGTTGGGCTGGCATAGATCGAGATTAGGATTTTTCAATCTGAGTATCGGAGAGGTATCTCTGGGCCCTCTCGGTAATGCACGTCATGATAAGCCTTGCAAGCAATGTGACTAATGAGTTAGTTGCGGGATGATGTATTACGGAACGAGTAAAGAGACTTGCCGGTAACGAGATTGAACTAGGTAGGAAGATACCGACGATCGAATCTCGGGCAAGTAACATACCGATGACAAAGGGAATGACGTATGTTGTCATTACGGTACGACCGATAAAGATCTTCGTAGAATACGCGGGAACCAATATGAGCATCCAGGTTCCGCTGTTGGTTATTGACCGGAGAGGTGTCTCGGTCATGCCTACATAGTTCTCGAACCCGCATGGTCCGGACGCTTAACGTTGGATGACGATTTTGTATTATATGAGTTATGTGATATGGTGACCGAATGTTGTTTGGAGTCCCGGATGAGATCACAGACATGACGAGGAGCCTCGAAATGGTCAGAGGTAAATATTCATATATAGGACGATGATATTCGACACCGGAAGTGTTATGGGGGTACCGGGTACATATCGGGTCACCGGAAGGGTTTCGGGCATCCCCCCCCCCCCCCGGCAACTACATGGGCCTAATTGGCCAAGTAGGGGACATACCAGCCCCTAAGGGGCTGGTGCGCCCCATGTAGGCCGAATAGGAGGGGAAGGAAAGAGGAGCAGGAGAAAGGAAGGGGAGGGATTCGGCCTCCCCTTCCTTCCTCCTCCCTCCTCCTTCCTTCCCCCTCCGGTGGATATGGAAAGGGGGGAGGCCGAATTGGGAGGCGCCCAAGTAGGATTCCTCCTACTTGGGGCGGCCCTTGGCTGCCTCTCCTCCCCTCCAACCTATATATATGAAGGGGGCACCGCTAGAACACACACCAACAAATGCTAGCTGTGTGCGGCGCCCCCTCCACAGTTTACGCCTCTGGTCATATCTTCGTAGTGCTTAGGCGAAGCCCTGCGCGGATCACTTCACCATCACCGTCACCACGCCGTCGTGCTGACGAAACTCTCCCTCGACACTTTGCTGGATCAAGAGTTCGAGGGACGTCATCGAGCTGAACGTGTGCAGAACTCGGAGGTGCCGTACGTTCGGTGCTTGATTGGTCGGAACGAGAAGAAGTTCGACTACATCAATCTCGTTGTCAAACGCTTCCGCTTTCGGTCTACGAGAGTACGTACACACTCTCCCCCTCTCATTGCTATGCATCTCCTAGATAGATTTTGCGTGTGTAGGATTTTTTTTGAAATTGCATGCTACGTTTCTCAACAGTTATGACCATCATGCACTTTGAACTATTTTTTGAATTGTTTTTCTTGAAACCGGCCAAACATGCAAACTATAAAAGGGGGCGGTTTAATCTCAACCATCAATGTGTTCAGGGGGGTTGTACCGAAGCGGAAGTGATAATCTACTACAAAGTAAAACGGGGCAAATCATCTAATCATAAAGTAAAACAGGGCAAATCATCCAATCTCCCAAAACAAATGAGCCCTGCATGTTTATGCTAATGTTCTTCTCGATGTTATGTGAAGTCGACCACATAACATTTGCCCTTATGGACGAGAAGGATATTACTGTCATTACGATGGTGGGTTGCGGAGGTACCACGGTGACAGAAGCTACCTTTTCCTCCTTTCCTGACCTCTTGATAGAGAGACCTCCTTTGGCTACATCCATGGAGAGACTAGATAGGTCTTGTTGTCACTCTGCACAATCCTGCAGCGATGATAACCAATTCTTCAGTGACATCCCATTTCCAATTATTCCATTCAAAAAATCTGTCGAGGTGTTAGTCAAACTAATCTGAAATAAGCTTTCTCCAACCAAATAAGTGTGAAATGTTCAGAGAGAGCTCCTCAAGGTTATGTTTGACAGTTAAACAAGATTTGCAAGTTCAGGTTTAACAACTTATGAACCCCGGATCGTACATCTGTTCTCAAAAGCACACCCCAGAAGTTAACCAGACTTGTAAAACTTAATCGAAGCTGCACTAGTTGGACCTCCTGAGTCCGGAGTGGAAAGTTTCAGTTAAAAAAAAGACTCCGAAGTAGAAATATACTCCCTCCGTTCCAAATTACTCGTCGTAGAAATGGATGTATCTAGAACTAAAATACATCTAGATACATCCATTTCTGCGAACGAGTAATTCGGAACGGAGGGAGTACCTCCTTGCACACGTAAAACAGGTGAAACCATGGCCGCAGGGTATTCTTTTAAGTCTTAAGTGAAAATGTTTTGAACTGCTAGAGCATACTGCAGTGAGAGTTGAGACACGTCGGAGTACTTGCCTAAGTTTGCCGAAACGATAGTAGAGAGAAAACCTCACTCAAAACGTGACTTCAGAGTTGATTTATATAGAACCAAATGTGAGCGAAAGAACTGAACCAAAGCTTAATAGTTGACCATGAATCAAAATCGACAAGTTGTACTAACTAAGAAATATATATGAGCTGCAGCATGCAAAATTGGGAACGCAGGGGGTCATCATCTATAAAGGAGTAGGAACAACAACAGTTTTAGTAGTTGCAAAAAAATAGGGAGAACAAATTTATTTTTGCCACAACTTGAATCTGCTCTGCAACTTATGAACTTGTAGTTGTTCTACAGATTATCAAGAGCAGCGAAACAGTTTTGATTTACAAACATAGTTAGTCCTACTACTTATCTGCGGTTGCCCAGATCATAACTGCATCATGCTTGCTTATCTGAAACTAATACAAAAAGATAGAGCAGTTTTAACATGGTCCATCACAGGAAACAGAGCAGAAGAAGTACTAGTGCAGGAGCGAATGCAAGGTTCAGAAATCTATCACAGGAGCAAGAAGAACAACAACAGTTTTAGTAGCTTGCATGAACAAGTGGAGCAAATTGCTCAGAGGTGCATCCGTGGCGATCGTACATGGACAAACTAATACATCAGCCAGTGAGTATCCTCTCATACACTTTGAAAACAATTTCAACATCGGACTTAGTAGACACTTGTAGGCGAGAAGAAGTTGCTGTGCCCTCCAGCGTGAAGATTGGCCGCGGCATTGCACCTCTTCTCCTTCTCGAGCGCCTCTTCGGCCTTCCATGCTGCTTCAAATGGATCGAAGGAGCACGGCCGCGGTTTGAACAAGTGGTCCTGTCCCTGAAGCGATGGAGCGTCAAGATCCGACGCGGCATTGTACCTCTTCTCCTTGTCATCATGGAAGGCAGGGTTGTGCATGGCCTGATCCTCTGATCTCCACATTGGGTAAGGGTCTCAGACTGCAGCATGCCCTCTCAGCACGCCTTGGTCCAAGGCATCCAGGTACAGAGGTTCCTGTTGGCCCATCTCCACGCCAGTGTTGGCTCCAGTGACCGGCTCAACTTCAATTGGGTCGTCTTCCATCATTCTCATTAGTTCTTCAAGATCAAAACCATCTTCCTCCCAATCCGGCAAATCGGAAATAGGCCCCAATGGCTCAAACACATCCTCTTCAGATGTGCTCCTTGCAATGCTCGAGCCAGCCTCTTCTGATTGGGTGGACTCCATCACATCTGGCTGGGAGGAAATCTCAGGAGCTTGAGCAACGTCGGAGCGGCTGGATGTTGTAGTGGACTCGCATGATGCTTGTGCATACTGAACAGGGAAGCTGGTGTGAAGGCAGCGGGCCATGCATTGCTCTGGCTGCCTCATCATACATCAAGAACGACGGTGGTGGCCGATGCTCCAGGTGCCGGGACGGGGACGGCAACGCACGTCCTCTTCTTGGGGCGCGCCGGTTGAGGGATCGACGGCGGCAGCGGTCGCTGGCCTCTTCTGCGCGTGCGTGCTCGGGTCACGGCCTCTGGTTGCTGTTGCTGAAGCTTGTACGCCTCCGATTCCTGGCGGGCCGCGTCAGGAGCATGCTGAGCCAAGTGCATCTTGCTGAACACCTTCACCCCGTCGGAGACGGTGGCCTCCGGCAGCAGGCACCGGTATTCCTCCATGACCCAGCCTGTCGACTTGCCCTTCTTCTTGAAGGACAGGTTCTTGACCTCGCCGACCTTGACTCCCGCGTGGCTAATCTCCGAGTTTTCTGGATGCTCCAGGTGCCGCCGCCGGCGCTGCGCACGCTCTTGGAGCTTGCTCCCGTTCTTGCTCTTGCACGTGGTGAAAGAAGAACCGGTCGCCGCTGCTCATGGCCTGCGGCACGGGCGCGTATCGGCGGGCCAGATCCTTGGGCTCGCAGCCGGTGATGTCGACGCGGTGGATGAGCTTGTCGACGGCATGCAGCGTCTCGCCGGAGAGGAGGCGTGGCAGGTAGTAGGTGACGGCCTCCACTTCCGTAGGGCTCAAGCCGGTAGTGGTGGAAGACGTCGTCGACGTCGAGCCCCTCCATCCCGGCCGGTGGCTGCCCGATTCTGCTGCTAGGGTTTGATGTCGATCGAGGGTGGGCGGGGGATTGGATTTGGGAGAGGTTTGTCTGCGGGATCAGGAAGGTGTTGTGGGACGCGAAGGTGCTCTGTGCTGATATTTAAAGACGCTGGCTGGACTTGGCGATGGGAGGACGCGTCAGATTTCCTATCTGAATCCGAAAATGTCCCCACTTCAGTTTGCCGCTCCCGTTTGCTTTCATTTTCTGAAAATTTCCGTCAATCTGATCATGATGCGGTCCAGAAAATGTAGATGACAGATGCCGTGCTTGCCACCTCCCCGTCGGGCTGGCACATTAACGGCGGCGGCTGCGCGGTCGAGCAGCGGTAGCGTCACGACGGCCGGCTGCAACGCGCACGGGCCGGCGCGAAATTCTGGGTGGGGAAGAACTTCGACGAGGTCATCGTGGAGGCTCGTCGACGGGAACTTGCGCGCCGCCGGGGCCTGGCGTGGCGCGACATGTCCATCCTCCCCAACCCGCCTCATGTTGCGGCCCGCGGTTGTCGCGAACCTGCGCCGAGATCACACCCAAGCTGGCGGCGCTCAGAGAGGCTAGCGACCCCGACGACATGGCCCGAACCTCTTTCTGGGCGATCTGCGAGTCCGCGATGGCTTAGGGGTGGATTCCGCCTCACGCGCCTGGAGACCCAGATGACATGCCGGGCAGCGCTGGGGGCAGAACAAGGCCCTCCGCCTGTCCATCGAAGGCGGCGGCGGCGAGGAGGACAACAACCTCGACTTCCTCGGCGGGGGCGGCAGCGACGATGACCGACGACGGCCCGGGCGACGACGATGGCGGCGGAGCTTGACTTGGTCATGCTGGACGGCGCAAGTGAAGACGAGTAGATTAGTTGTTTTAAAAAAGTTTTAGTTCAAATTTCGTTCCAATCTTTGTAAAAAATCCTAAGATATGAATTATGTCCAAATTTGTCGGTTTGAAATTTGTTGGAAAAAAATAGAAAATGGCCGCCTGTATCGTTCACGTTTAGAGTACTCTTGAACTATGAGGATTGACCTAAATAGACAATGTTATATTTGACCTTGTATGTTTGAAAACCTCATTAAATTATCCGCTTCTTTTGAAATTTTGACACTTGAAAATCTATAACTACGATTATTTTGGAATGGAGGAGCTAAATTGAATCTATTTTGTACACGACTACATATGCTATTATGTACAAAATCAGAGCAAAGATTGGTGCCCCCATAATTTAGGTATGGTTTACAAATGCCATGATATCAAATTCAAAATAATTGAATGGACTTTATGTTGAATTCGATTTTTTTAAACCACCTTAAGTTGAATTCAAATGTATGCTAGTTCATAGGTAGCTATTTATAATGTCCATTGTGTAACTTTCGTGTGTATAATGTGCTTTACACAAACAACATGAACTATACTCACGTTTATATTCGATTGCTAAAGCGATGCATTGTCTGGAGTTCAAAATACTAACTATGTGGATTAATTGTGTCGAATAATAACATAGACATGCTCAAATTCGATAGAATCTAGATGTCTGATGGATCAATGACCGCTCCTTACGCGAATTGCAAATATCATGATCCCATCCTAATATTTGGATACAATTTATATCTTTAATCAATGTGTAGAGCAGTCTTTTACGTGTAGTTTCACTCTCCATCGGTGGTCTCTCACACATGCTCACACACTCTCTCCCGAGGTGTCTTTCTCGCACACATGCTCTAGATATAACCCTCCCTCCCTCTCGTAACCATTTACAACTGTTTTCACTAACCTTTATCACAAGCACTCTTCCTCTCGCAAACATACACACGCACAATCCACATCGACCCTTTCTATATACATGGACCTGCCTACACGTGTCTCATGTACGCACATTATCTTTACGCCTGTCTCTCACGCATTGTCT